>NC_056744.1:324923729-325026229 GCF_019279795.1 Protopterus annectens | reverse complement strand
AGGAAGGAACTGTGCTTCACATCGTTGGGGAGGGGAGCCTGTTTCAGAGAAGGGGTATTCTCTGGGATACATATCTGTTGCTCTAGCAGGCCCTATTTGTATCACAGGCAAGGTTTAATTCCTTAGAACAGGTAATTCTGGTGCAGTTTGTTTTGTGGATATGCATAAGTCCATCAAAGTGGGGTCTGTGAATGCCTTGTATGTCAGGCATAGATATCCCGTCAACAACCTGTAGGAGACAGTATACAGGGATAGGGCCTTGAGGCAGTCTGCACAGGACATGTTACTTACACCCCATATTCCTTTACTGAGGAACCTCTGTGGATGTTCCAGTTGTTGGATATGTCTGGTTAGATACATACCAAACGGGAACTATACTCAATTGTACATCTGATGAATGCCGAATACAGTGGAACAATGACTTCCTTGGACTTAAATGCCATACCTTTGTTAATAAGTTGAGCAACATAGAATGATTTCCTCACTACTGTAGACACATGATGGTCAAAGGTTAGATTACTATGTGTGTCCCTAAGTCCCTGACTATTAGGTCAACTCTTAGAGGTCTGTTGTCAATATAATAGTTACCAGGGGTGGATAACTTCCTGAAGAATACTATTATGCATTTCTTGGCATTTAGCTTTAGTCTATAGCTCTGACACCAGTTGTTTGTCTTTGTCAGCCCTTCTTGGAGAACATTTGTGTGTGTGTGGGATTCAATGACAGCTCCTAATTTGCAATGATCTGCAAATTTAGTCAGCCAGAGGGCACTAACATTGGCCTTGACTTCAGAGAAGTAAATGCCAAAAAGGAGCGGTCCCAGGACAGATCCCTGAAGGACTCCACTTGTGACTGGCCTCTTTACAGAGGTGGACTCCCCAGAGATATTGCATAGCTGCACATGTGAATCAGAAACTAATGGAATTGGAGAATTTCCATTTAGGGTGGGTTAGATGAGAACAACTAAACACTGACTAAGGTAAAGGACTGTTGAACAGACTAGAAAAATAGGTGGAGAAACAGAAGTGAAAAGCTGCTGAAAGGCAAGTTGGCTTTCAGAAGGAGAAATAGGATTATGGATGTTGTTGAAGGATAAGACATAGACAGTGAGGAGTATGGAATAAAGGTAGCGGAAGGCAAATTAAAAATATTTAAGAACAATTGGAATCTGGATTAGGATAAGGTGAATGGCTGCATGCTGAACTACTTAAATGCAGGATCTGGAAAATGCAATCTGGGATTGTAAATTACAGTGAAAGTTTAGGACTACAAATGAGAATGATACTGAAGGATGGACAGATAGAAAAGCCAATGTGGCACATTGGTATGATACATAGAAACTGATAGGGAAGGCCCCAGAGGTATAAAGTCTTAGGCACAGAGAACTGTAGCAGGGTACAGTTTGGGAGGGTGACAGAGTTTGGACAGAAATGTTTGAAATCTGTAAATGGCTATGACTAGCAAAACCAATAGGAGATCTACAGAAAATGTCATTATCACATTGCTGGCTCTAGCTTCCAGCTTGCATAAGAAGATAGGGCTGGAAAGATACATATGGATGTTAGAGATGTGGACAAACAAGCTCAGGTAATATGTATATGCAGTGGGAGTTAACCAAGATGACAGATTTGTGATAAAACCTTAGGGTCCCCTAGAGAACCCATATATCAGAAGGAAGTACAGAAAGATCCCACTTCTTTTTGTTTAGGGTGAATTGAAAGAGAAGAATACATGCCCTTAAAAGCTTCAAGCATAGTTAACAAAGAGAAAATTGAAAGTGCTCAGTAATGGAAATGTGTACGTCTGATGATGACAGGACAATAAAGATATGAAAATGGGTGAGTTAAATAGCAGGGGCTTGGAGTACGTGAAGAGAAGTGAAAGCAATGAGTTGTCTGCAAGGCAGGGGTTTAAATGAAGTTAAAGAATGTGACAATGAAGATGGTAAAGGGAATATCTAAACAATGACAGAAGAGTAGAGAAATCTGAGCACATGTAGCCATTCACCCAATATCTGATATTCAGTATTCTGAGTGAATATGTAATGTTGGTGAAGAAGAGATTTCAGGGACAAGATCTAGTGGATCAAGCACTGAAGGCATATAGACAGATGTTTGTAATGTTGTTCTGGAGCTGTCCATTAAAATATTCCAGAAAGAGAAAGACAAATTAGATGTCTGTGGAGGCTTTAGAAGAGGCCAAGGAAAGGAGGCGAGGACGCAGTAATGGAGCTTGGAAAAATCTGTCATACTGAAAGCAGAGTTTCAGAGAATAGCAAGGAAACATAAGGAGTCGCATTTAAATTATTAATGCAAACAAATGGAAGAAGCCAATAGAAAAGGAAGGCTCAGAAATCTCTTCAAAAAGATTGGTGATATTAATTCAATTCACCAGCTAGAAATGGGCATGATGAATGTGAACGAAGGGAGGGACCTAACAGAAGCGCACGGTATTATGAAGAAGTGTCAGCAATATACAGAAGTATATAAGAAAGACCTTACCATCACTGATCCATATATCATTGTATGTTCTCTGATCTAGAGACACACATCACGAAAGTGGACTTAAATTGCTCTTAGGAAGCTCTGCTAATGAAAAAGCTGCAAGAAGTGAAGACATTTGAATTGAACTGCTTGAAAATGATTTAATTTCAGTGTTGCTTTTCTAATTTCACAGCAAATTTGGAAAACATGACAACAGCCAATAAATGAAAATAGGTCAAGTTATATGCCAGTAACAAAAAAGGGCAGTGCTAAGGACTGCTCAAGTTGTTGAATTATTGTACTAATTTTGCATGCTAGCAAATTAATACTCAAGAGCCCATAAGCTGGATTCAAGTAAATATATTGGTTGAGAACTGCCAGATGTAAAAGCTGGTTTTATAAGGGGCAAATATACCAGAGATCCAATTGCTACTAACTAGAGGATAACAGAGGAAAACAAGGTAGTTCTACAAAAAAAAACAAAACAAAAAAAAAAAAAAACTTATTTCTGCTATATTGAACATTTAAAGTCTTTGGCTGTGTGGATCATACCATACTGGGGATAGCTCTTAGGGAAATGAGGATACAGGGTCTGTTTAGTTCCCTGTTGTAAGTAAAGCAAGAAGTGATCAGTATATCCAGATATGGAATACCTGGGTGGTTCAAGACTGGAAATGGAGTACAACAAGGCTACATATTATCATGGTGAGTATTTCATTTATATGCTGAATATATCATTACAAAATGAATCAGATAATGGAATCAAAATTGCTAGGAAAAATAATTTTAGATACTCAGATGATACCACTTTAATTACTGAAGGTGAGGAAGAGCTGAAATGTTTTTTGAAGATGATGAAAGTATAAAATGCAAAACTACTTTGTTACTCAATATAAAAATATAAATAAAATGATTTTGTCAAACTCTGCCAGTGCTTTGGAATTACATGGAGAAGAAGTGAATGCAACAACAGGGTTGGGAGGGTGGTCTAATGGTTAAGGTGTTTGCCTTACAAACACAAGGTGCAGGGTTTAAATCTCACAAGGGATAATTGGCTAGGCTTAAAATGGCTCACAAGTGCAGTTAGCCTAGTACTAACCTATGAACAGATTATATTTACCTCGGTTTTAAGATCTCTGCAGACTGTCACTGTAATCATGAAATTAAAAAATTTGCTTTATGGTAAATCTGCATAAATTTTTAAAGAGCAAAGACATCACATTGCTGACAAAGATTCATATTCTCAGAGCTATAGATTTCTTATTGGTAATATATGGCTGTGAAAGTTGGCAAAATGTAAGGTTATGCATCAGAAAAAAATTGAACTGTAGTGCTGGAGAAATCTTCTGAGAGTTCCATGGACTGTAAAAAGACCAAATCAGTCAATACTTATCAAAGTCAATCAAGACTGTTTACTGGAAGACCTGATTGTAAAACTAAAACTGAAATATTTTGACTACATACTGCAAAGGCAGGATTCACTAGAGAAAATACTGCTGGAAACCACTGAAGGAAAAAAAAGGACTGGCAGCGGCTAGAGAGCGTCGGCAGCATTACTGGAGGAAGGAATTTGCAACAACTTACAAGAACTAGTTCTTGGCACATAGGCCTGCTATGCTAAATTTCCTGATGTCACAAAGAATCAGATTTGACTAAACAACTAAACAGGTATTTGCTCAGGTAGGACAAAAAATGAATGTTTTACTGACAGTGGGAAGAGAGTTGTTAAAGTGGGCTGGGAAGGAAGAGTGACAGGAGATTAGACACTGTGGAAAAAGAATCAGTCTTATGATTAAAGATGGGCTAAGGAGGCAGAGTGCTGTAGCCTGACAGTGAAAGCAAAATAGTGAGTGTTTAGCAATGTAAGGTTTTACCAAGTAGACTGAGCCAAAAAGTAATGGTATGCATTGCAATGTGACGAAAATGTGCTATTTGATGCCATTTATTTTCAGTGACCATAAGGTCTTTTCATTATTATAGCAATAAAATCATCCCTTTATTATGGTATTCTACTAGCTTTTGACAACAGTTGCCTACATGAAATGGCCTTTGTTTTGTTGCTGTATGATTATGTATTCTAAACCTGTAATACGCGGAATGGTTTGTTTGAATTATTTTAATTATTTGGATCATTTTTATGCATTAGGCTTATTTTTGTATAGTGTTGGACCCAGTTCATCTAAAACACAAATTAAAACAAAACTTTAATTATACCCAAACCTTAATGTGTTGGCACGCCTGCTTTATAGAGGGTAACCAAAAAAATAAAAGTAACTTGAAAACAAGGTGCAACTCTATTAAATATATATGATGCCAAATAAAACATTGCATTGCTTTCATAGTTAAAGTCATGTGTTATCAAATACTCAGTAATAAATAACAACATTCACATGCTATATCATTTGTCTAAAAAATCAAATATTGCTAATCAGTTTCTGCATTTGGTCTCACAGCACACAAAGGCTGATATCTGAAAATCATTTTAGTTTCAAGTTGATTCATTTTTGCTTTTGCAGCACTCCTCTTTTCAAAGGAGCACCTTTTACAACAAAACTGTAACTCATTAACACTGGAGCCATGAAAATCAAAAGGATGGAAGCAACTTAAGTACTAAGATTTGTTGTATGTCTTGATGTATGCATGTATATATGTATGTATGTTGTTAATTTGATCCTGTATTTAAGTGTTGTAATTTATCCAATATATCAGGTGTAGGACAATTACAAAACAAAGTGTAAATCTGTTAAACAACAGACCACAAAAATCAAATTTCATTCTCTTATTGTTGATCTTAACTTCATAGGTTCATAGGTAGGTACTAGGCTATTGGCCCTAGGGCCTATATAAGCCTAGCCACAAAATGTACCCTGGCTTTCGCCACCCAAGAAAATTGTCTAGCAGAGCCACAGAAGTGATCCCTGGGGTGAATTTCCCATTTCCCATCCAATCATCAAGATTTTTCTTGAAGAGTGCTAATGAGGAGCTCTGCTTGACATAGATAGGTAGTCTGTTCCAGAGTATGGGAAGTCTCTGGGACAGGAATCTATCCCTCCAGCATGTTCTGTTTATTGTGGTGACAAGGTTTAGGTCCCTAGAGCATGTAGCTCGGAGGGATTGGGATTTCTTTAAGTGGAGCATGTCCAACAGCTCTGGGTTTGACATAGCTTTGTATGTTAGGAAGGGATCGCCTCTGAGTAGGCAATATGTGACGGAGTAAAGCTGTAGTTTTTTGAGACGGTCTGCGTAGGACATCTGTTTGAGGCCAGTAATCCTCTTTGTGAGGTATTTCTGTGGTGTTTCCAGTTGTTGTAGATGTCTTGTGAGGTACATACCAAAAGGGGCGTTGTACTCTATAATGGGTTTAATGAGTGATGAGTAGAGGGGAACAATGACCTCTTTTTTCCTGGATGAGAATCCTTTTGTGGTGAGATGAGCCACGTAGAAGGATTTCCTGACCACTGTGGCGATGTGATTATCAAAGGAGAGACTACTGCCCACCTGTGTCCCAAGGTCTCATCACATTTTCGGCATTAAGTAGACTAGCAGCTATGTGGTAGTTCATGGGTACAGAGTTTTTACCAAAGGGGAGGACAATACACTTTTTGGCATTGAGCTTCAGGCTATGGCTTTGACACCAGGTATCTGTCTCAGTGAGGCCATTTTGTAGTTTGTCCACATCGTTAGGAGTTTCGATTATGGCTCCTAGTTTGCAGTCATCTGCAAACTTTGTTAGCCAAAGACCTTCTGTGTTAGCCTGCACTTTAGAGAAGTAGATACCAAACCAGGAGAGGACCCAGGAATGAACCCTGTGGTACTCCACTTGTCACTGGTCTGATGTCGGATTTGGAGTCTGCTACTTTCACAGTGTGGGTTCTGTCAGTGAGCCAGTTGGCAACCCATCTTGTGACATAGAACAAACAAATTAGCAACATAAAAACTGTACACAACAAGTTCCATTTCCTGGTCAGACATAAAAGATGGCTGTGGATCTTATATGAAAACAATTCACTCAGATTGTAAGGTTTCTTATTACAAAATTTATAGCATGGAAGGCAAGACTACATAAATATTCACCACATTTCAAAATCTGCCACTTATTAGTAATAAATTTCTTTATGCCATTACATAACCATGAAAAAGTAGAAACAAAAAGTAGAGTTCAGTTTGTATTTGAGCCCCATTTTGTCATGTTTCCTGTCTGCTCTGGTTATTGTTAATGGTTTTCCTCATTTCAGTATAGTGAAAAAAATCACACAAAATACAACCAGGCATAGGTTCATAGATTAGTACTAAGCTAATTGCCCTTCTGAGCCATTTTAAGCCTAGTCAATTATCCCTTGTGAGACTCAAACCCTGCACCTTGCGTTTGTAAGGCAAACACCTTAACCATTAGGCCACCTTCCCAACCTGTATGACAGACATTACTTAAAGGGTGCTTTGGCTAAGTTATATAACTAGTAACAATAATTTCAGCAACATGTTTAGAGCTTCTCTCCTACCATTCTTCATGCTTTGCCTAGCAGGAGCTGCAGAGTCATCAATGGTAATATTTGTACTCTTTTTTTTTTTTAAGCATGCATCCTTACCTTTACTTTAAGTTACACCCTATGATAATGTAAGCTGCTATAGAATATATCAAACTATCCAAGTGACCTCTGAATACCTTTAGAGCTGATTTAGTAATGAAAAGAAAGCATTACAGTTTTTTTTTCTAAACTCTGTTAGCTCATTCGCTCCAATGGAGCTCAGGCAGTTTGCACTGTAACTTCCAATGGGCGGAGCCTAAGCCTTTTGACAGAATCAAATTATGTCCTCACATTTCAAACAAATGCTCATATATCTGGAACCGTAGGGGTTATGAAATCAGTACGAATGGTAAACTATTCAGCACAAACTGTGTTTATAGTGGTAGTGTTCTTTAGATTCTAGGTCTTAAAATGATTTGTATTAGTCACAGTAAACACAGCAATTACTACATTTGTAATATTTTGTAAACAACATACAATATGTCAACAACCACTCAGGTTACACACATATTGTCAGCAGTATTTTATTCATCGAGCTGAGAGCTTTCATATGAGGCTAAAGAGTTCTATCTGTGTTACTTGGTTGTTGAGATATTTAGAAAAATGTAAAAATTATATATATATATATATATATATATATATATATATATATATATATATATATTAATATCATAAAAACAACAGTTAATTAAGCAATAACCGATGACGTGGTGTGGCATATTGAAGATTTACCCATGGTTGCCACGGTTTAATCAGGAGGGTGATATACCACAACCACGGAGTCGGTTATTGCTATTATACAATGACATTATTTAAGAAAAAAATACTTACTTTTCTTAAATAATGTCTTTGTATAACAGCGCCTTACTGTTCTTGCACGGCTGGTGGTATACTGCTTCCTTGTGTTGATGTACCACACCATCTTAGTTATATGTACTGAAACAAGCAAACCCCTCACACCGCGCTAGTTATAGGTACTAAAACAATCAAGCCCCCCACACCATGTTAGTTATATGTACTAACTCCAGCAAGTCCCTCAACCACCTTAGTTCTATCTACTAACTCCAACAAGCCTCCCCACCAACTTAATTATATGAACTAACACCAGCAAGCCCACCACACCACCTTAGTTATATGTACTAAAACCAGCAAGTCCCCCACACCACCTTAGTTATATGTACTACCTCCAGCAAGCCCCCCCACACCACCTTAGTTATATGTACTAAAACAAGCAAGCCCCACACGCCACCTTAGTTATATGTACTAACTCCAGCAAGGCCCCCACCACCTTAGTTGTATGTACTAAAACCAGGAAGCCCCCAATGCCACCTTAGTTATATGTACTAACCGTAGCAAGCCCCCCTCATCACCTTAGTTATAAGTACTAACTCCAGTAAGCCCCCCACATTGCCTTAGTTATCTGTACAAAACCAGCAAGCCCCCCACACCACCTTAGTTATATGTACTAACTCCAGCAAGCCCCCACACCACCTTAGTTATATGTACTAACTCCAGCAAGCCCCCACACCACCTTAGTTAAATGTACTAACTCCACCACACCACCTTATTCATATGAACTAAAACAAGCAAGCCCTCAGACAGCATTAGTTATATGTAGTAATTCCAGCAAGCCCCAAGACTGCCTTAGTTATATGTACTAAAACAAGCAAGCCCCCCCCAACACCACCTTAGTTAAATGTACTAACTCCAGCAAGTCCCCCACACCAAATTAGTTATATCTACTAACTCCAACAAGCCCACCACACCACCTTAGTTATATGTACTAACTCCAGCAAGTCCACCACACCACCTTAGTTATATATACTAACTCCAACTAGCCCCCCACACTGCTTTAGTTATATGTACTAAAACAAGTAAGCCCTCCACACAACCTTAGTTTAATTATATGTACTAACTCCAGCAAGACCCCACAACACCTTAGTTATATGTACTAACTCCAGGAAGGCTTCCACACCACCTTAGTTATATGTATTAAATCCAGCAAGCCCCCCACACCACCTTACTTATATGTAATAAAACTAGCAAGCCACCAACACCACTTAGTTATATGTACTAACTCGAGCAAGCCTCCCACACCACCTTAGTTATATGTACTAACACCAGCAAGCCCCCCACACCACCTTAGTTAGATGCACTAAAAGAAGCAAACCCCTCAAACCGCGTTAGTTATATGTACTAACTCCAGCAAGCCCCCGCACCATCTAAGTTATATGTACTAAAACAAGCAAGCCCCCCCACACTGTGTAAGTTATATGAACTAACTCCAGCAAGTCCCCCTACTACCTTAGTTATATGTGCTAACTCCAGCAAGCCCCCCACACCGCCTTAATTATATGAACTAACTCCAGCAAGCCCCCCACACTGCCTTAATTATATGAACTAACTCCAGCAAGCCCCCCACACTACCTTAGTTATTATGTACTAACTCCAGCAAGCTCAAGACACCAGCTTAGTTATATGTACTAAAACCAGCAAGCCTCCTAAACCAGCTTAGTTAAATGTACTACCTCCAGCAAGCCCCCCACACCAGCTTAGTCATATGTACTAACTCCAGCATGCCACGCATACCACCTTAGTTACATGTACTAAAACCAGCAAGACCCCCAAACTGCCTTAGTTATATGTACTAACTCCAGCAAGCCCCACCACCATTTTATTTATATGTACTAAAACCAGCAAGCCCCCCACAATGCCTTAGTTATATGTACTAACCGCAGCAAGCCCCCCACCACCCTAGTTATATGTACTAAAACCAGCAAGCTCCCCACACCACCTTAATTATTTGCACCAACTCCTGAAAGTTAGTTATCTGTAGTAAACCAGTAAGCCCCCCACACCACCTTAGTTATATGTACTAACTCCAAGTCCCCCACACCACCTTAGTCATATGTATTAATTCCAGCAAACCACCTTAGTTATATTTACTAACTCCAGCAAGCCCCCCCCCCACACCACCTTAGTTATATGTACTAAAACAAGCAAACCTTTCCCAACACTTTAGTTATATGTACTAAAACAGTCAAGCCCCCCACACCATGTTAGTTATATGTACTAACTCCAGCAAGTCCCTCAACCACCTTAGTTCTATCTACTAACTCCAACAAGCCTCCCCACCAACTTAATTATATGAACTAACTCCAGCAAGCCCCACCACCACCTAAGTTATATATATACTAACACCAGCAAACCCCCAGCACCAACTTAGTTATATATACTAACTCCAGCAAGCGCCCCCACGCTGCCTTAGTTATATGTACGAAACCAGCAAGCCCTCCACACACCTTAGTTTTATGTACTAACTCCAGCAAGCCCCCCACACTCCTTTAGTTATATGTACTAAAACAAACAAGCCCTCCACACCACCTTAGTTAAATGTGATAACTCCAGCAAGTCCCCCACAACAGCTTAGTTATATGTACTAATTCCAGCAAGACCTCCACACCACCTTAGTTATATGTACTAACCCCAGCAAAGCCACCAACACCAACTTAGTTATATGCATTAACTTCAGCAAGGCCCCCCACACTACCTTAGTCATATGTACTAACTCAAGCAAGTCCCCCCACACTGCCTTAGTTATATGCACTAATTCCAGCAAGCCCTCCACACCACCAGAGTTATGTGTACTAACTTCTGCAAGTCCCCCACACCACCTTAGTTATATGTAATAACTCCAGCAAGCCCATCACACTGCCTTAGTTATATATACTAACTCCGGCAAACCCCCCCACACCGCTTAAGTTATATGTACTAACTACAGCAAGCCCCCCACACTGCCTTAGTTAAATGTACTAACTCCAGCAAGCCCTCCACACCATTTAATTATATGTACTAACTCCAGCAAGCCCTCCACACTGCCTTAGTTAAATGTACTAACTCCAGCAAGCACCCCATACCACCTTAGTTATATGTTCTAACTCCAGCAAGCCGCCCACACCGACTTAGTTATACGTACTAACTCCAGCAAGTCCACCACACCACCTTAGCTTTATGTACTAAAACAAGCAAGCCCCTCACATTGTGTTAATTATATGAAGTAACTCCAGCAAGCCCCCCACACTGCCTTAGTTATATGTACTAAAACGAGCAAGCCTCCCACACCACCTTAGTTATATGCACTAACTCCATCATGCCCTCAACACTGCCTTAGTTACATTCATTAAGTCCAGCAAGCCCTGCACGCTGCCTTAGTTATATGTACTAACTCCAGCAAGTCCCCCCACACCACCTTAGTCATGTGTACTAACTCCAGCAAGCCCCCACACTTCTTTAGTTATATGTACTAAAACAAGCAAGCCCTCCACACCACCTTAGTTAAATGTGATAACTCCAGCAAGTAACCCCACACAAGCTTAGTTATATATACTAACCCCAGGAAAGCCACCCACACCAACTTAGATATATGTACTAACTCCAGCAAGGCCCCCAACACTGCCTTAGTTATATGTACTAATTCCAGCAAGCCCTCCACACCACCAGAGTTATATGTACTAACTCCAGCAAGTCCCCCACAGCACCTTAGTTATATGTACTAACTCCAGCAAGCCCCCCACACCACTTAAGTTATATGTACTAACTCCATCAAGCCCCCCACACTGCCTTAGTTATATGTACTAACTCCAGCAAGCCCCCCACACTGCCTTAGTTATATCTACTAACTCCAGCAAGCCCCACCATACCGCTTTAGTTATATGTACTAACTCCAGCAAGCCTCCCACACTGACTTAGTTATATGTACTAACTCCAGCAAGCCCCCGCACACTGCCTTAGTTATATGTACTAACTCCAGCAAGCCCCCCCACACTGCCTTAGTTTTATGTACTAATTCCAGTCAGCCCCCTACACCGCCTCAGTTATATGTACTAACCCCAGCATGCACCTCACAACACCTTAGTTATATGTACTAACTTGATAAATTCCCCCACACCATCTTAGTTATATGTACTAAAATTAGCAAGCCCCCCCAAACTGCCTTAGTTATATATACTAACTCCAGCAAGCCCACCCACTTTGCTTTAGTTATTTGTGCTAACTCCAGCAAGCCCCCCCACACCACCTTAGTTATATGTCCTAATGCAAGCAAGCCTCCCACACCGCCTTAGTTATATGTACTTACTCCAGCAACTCCCACACTGCCTTAGTTATATGTACTAAACCAGCAAGCCCCCCACACCACCTGAGTTATATGTACTAACACCAACAAGCCCCCCACACCGCCTTAGTTATATGTAGTAACTCCAGCAAACCCGCACACCGCCTTAGTTATATGTACTAACTCCTGCAAGTCCCCCACACAATCTTAGTTTTATGTACTAACTCCAGTAAGTCCCCCACACCACTTTAGTTATATAAACTAACTCCTGCTAGCCCCCCAAACCCCCTTATTTATATATACTAAAACCAGCAAGCCTCACACACCACCTTTGTTATATGTACTAACTCCAGCAAGCCTCACACACCACCTTAATTATATGTACTAAAAGAAGCAAACCCCTCACACTGCGATAGTTGTATGTACTTAAGCAAGCCCGCCAACACCATGTTAGTTATATGTACTATGTATAAAAAGTGAGCTAGCAAGTTAGGCAGGTGCACGGCAAGTGTGCTTAGTAGACCCAAAAAAGAGAATAGCCAGCACCAAGGAAGATCAATATTGTTTTATTAAAGATAGTAACTAGACCGGTTTCAGCCGCAAGGCTTTCTTCAGTAGTGCAGTAGTCAAAAGCAATGAAGCATCATCTTATATAATGTTCATAAGTAGATTAGAATGACATCACTTCCCGTTAATTCATTGCATAAAAGTTTCAGTACAAAAAAGAGAATACAAGTATATATATGTGTACTGAGAAATAATGACACATAATCCTCAAAATATACAATAGCTTAATAAAGCTGTATATACCACATCACAAATATATGAAAGGTATGAGGAATGAAGTAGGCTATAATGCCCATAATTGTAAATAATAAAATAAAATAAAATACAATTCAGTATCAAGATATCCAATAAGAGTATGGAAATATATATGTACTGAAAAATATATAGGAACATAATGCTCAAAAAATAATGAAAATAATAGTATAGCTAAATAGGGCTGTATACACCACATCACAAATGTATAAGAAATACATTAGGAATATATTTGGCTATTATGTCCATAATTATAAGTAAATGAAATGAAACACAATTCAATATCCAAGTATCAAAAGACGAAAAACACTGAGCTGGGATACAAAATAGTTGGTTCCTAACATAATACCATGAAAAACCCACATAAACACAGTGAGCAAACAGAAGTTATAATTTGTCATTTAGTCCAGGCGGAAATAACCCACCAAGTTTGATTATCCACCTCTTTTCTTTGGCATTTAAAATGTCATGCCAGCCTGTTTTAAAACATCGGTTACCAATAATGTGATCAATAATGGTAAATGTATATTTGGCCGTGGGGTGTTTAATGGAGTGTCTGTATAGTGCATTAGTTAATTTTTGGTTTCTAATGTCTCCTAGATGTTCAGAAATTCTGATACGAAACTGTCTGGAAGTTTGGCCTATATAAAATGCTTGACATGTACAAGTGGCCAGATAGATGATCCAATCTGAACTGCAATTCCCAAAGAATTGTATATTATATACTTGTCCAGTATTCCTGCTCGTAAAACTACTAGTTTTAAAGATGTATTTGCAAAAGCTGCAATGTCCACATGGGTAAATACCTATGAGTTTATCCCCAGTGAGTGTTCTCTGACTGAGATTGTCTTCAGTTACCCTTGTTTTCTTGTAATGAGAAAAAAGTGACCCTAATATTTTACCTTTCCTGTAAGAAAAATAACATCTATCACCTAGATAATCTCCCAACAGGGGATGTGAATTAAGTATATTCCAATGTGTATTTATTATGTTGACTAAATTGGCACTATTCCTACCAAAAGTGGTAATAAATCTGCATACATCAAATTCCTGATTATTAATCCTAGTGTTATATTGGAGAAGAGATTCCCTGGTTTTGTCATGACTTAGTTGGACTGCTGACTCAATTGTGCGTGTAGAATAACCTCTAGACAAGAATCTCCTTGTCAAATCAGTATGGTGGTTTCTTAAATCATCCACTGAAGAACAAATTCTTTTCATCCTCAAAAATTGAGATTTTGGTATATTTCTGATAATATGTTTAGGATGAAAGCTTTCTGCATGCAAAAGAGTGTTGTACTGTGGAAATTTTCTGTGGACAGATGTTCTGAGAGTATTATCTCTGTCGTGTTAACTGTACATCCAAATAACTGATTTCATTTAGGCTGTATTCAACAGTGAATTCAATACCCCAGATGTTCCCATTCAAGTGTTGAATAAATTCCTTGAGGTATTCAACACCTCCTTTCCATATGAGCCAACAGTCGTCCAGGTATCTCCTCCATATATCTATTTCTGGTATGTAGATATTATGCATGGGATCATATATGATCATGTCCTCAATATAACCCATAAATAAATCAGCATATATGGGTGCAAAGGACGCACCCATAGCCGTGCCTTGTAATTGCCAATAGCAGTTTTGCTGAAAATAAAAGACATTCTTCGTAAGTACATGTTCGACCATACACAATATAAGTGTATTCATCCCAGGGGGGTATAAATTAGTTTTATTGAGCCAATACTCCAAGGCTTGAAGACCCGCCCAATGAGGGATGCTGGTGTAGAGTGAGGACACATCAAGAGTGCACATAAGCCAATCTGGGTCAAGTTGTGATTCGGAGACAATCTGCAGAAATTCTGTTGTATCCTTTATTCTTGCTCTTATATATGTCAATAATGGTTTAAGTTTTCAGTTAAGAATACCGATAAGGGTTCTGTTAGTGACCCGATGCCGGATACAATTGGTCTACCTGGTGGCTGGTCTATGGATTTATGGATCTTAGGAAGTAAATACAGTTGTTGTTTAGCAGGATCTTTAACAGTTAAATGAATTCTGTTTTTTTCAGAAATTATTCCAGACTCCACCGCTTCCTCAAGAAATTCATTAATCTCAGAAGCAAAACCAGGTGTGGGATCGATCTCCATTTTCATATAGTGATGATGGTTTGATAGTTGTCTAAGACCCTCATTCACATAGTACTCAGTATCCATAACCACCACCGCTCCCCCTTTATCAGCAGAAGTAATAACAATATCTCTATTGTTTCTAAGTTGTGTAAGTGCAATTTGTTCCTTCCTAGACATATTGTGCCTCTTAGTTGCCTCAGACCCCAAATTGAAGTGTATATCCTTTATAACAGCCTGCTGGAAAACCGCTACATGTTTATCCATGGGTGGGTTAAATGTAGATTTATGGAATCTGAAATCAGATGATCTTTGAGAATTATCAGTTTGATCCTGTTGTTTGAAAAAGAGTTTAAGGTTAATTTTCCTACAAAAGTCAATTGTATCAGAAACAAGGATGCTTTCATCAATATAGAAACCAGGTATAAAACCAAGGCCTTTATTCAATAGGGAATGTTGATCATCAGTCAAGACATGTTTGGATATGTTTAAAACATTATTACATAGGTTGTTTACTTTACTATTGACAAAAACAGCTCTTCTAAGTTTGTTACCCCTGTGCTTCCTACCGGCCCTGTGTTTTTTCCCCCTAAAGGGGACTCAGTCCTTCTGCCCCTTTTGGCATTTGGGGAATCACCAGTATTAGCCATCTCTGTATCTGTTGCTGAAGATTCTTCACCAGAACTAATGTAATTGGACCCTTTCTTTTTGAGAATGGATCTTGGTCTCTTTCTACGCGTAGAAGAACCATTTTTAGTACCATAAGCAAACCTCACACCTCTGTGTGATTCAGATTGTTTGCCCTTGTCATAGTCATCTTTATCCCGGGCAAATTTGTGCAATTTTTTATTCTTAAGACTATTCTCCAAAGTTGAAATTTCTTTAGATAATTTGCTTAGACTACTCTGAAAACTAGTATCTTGTTCAAACTGTTTAAGATTGTTACAAGTTTGTTCCACTTCCTTAATATTATTTTGTATTGTTCTCTCATAAAATGAGGATAGGATATTGACTTTAGTCATGGCAGCATCCTGTTGTGCTTCTTGCCAGTCTTTCAACAGGGTTTCATCAGGTGTACCCACTAGTGGTTGGATTTTACATCTCAATCCTCTAGGGGATATATTCTGTGCTTGGTATGCCTTAAACAATTTGCTATGCCAGATGTTTGTTCTGAGAATCTTAATTTGTTTACCCAATTTAAAAAATAGATCCTCGCAACCGTCAACTGGATCATTATTTTCCAAATTGTCCAATTCCGTATTGCCAATACCAATACCAAAAATTTTTAAATCATCCTTATCCGAACATAGACCAGTAAGGAGTTTGTTAAGATCCATGACAATAAGTTGCAACAACAAATATAAGCAAGGAAGAAGTGGATGACTTAAACAAAAAAATACTAGGGGTTCGACTAAGCAAAAAGATAAGTTTCAAAGTCAAATAGTAAATTTGAATCACACGAGGCTAAGGCTGCAAATAGACCCAACTCACTGTAAGAGAAAGTGATCTCAATAAACTTGGACTAGAGATGTTCAGCCAGTCTAGTTGAAATGAATGCCCAATCTGGATAACTGTGGCCAAAAATATATATGAGATGTATGTATAGAAATTATACTTGTCTCGTGCACAACAAATGGCTGTCTGACCCTGTAAGATATGAAACCACAGCAATCAATGGTCAATGTCCTATACTAGGTCCCATAGTCTTAGTCAAATAAAGAACGATCCCTATTATTAATACTTTAAATCAATGACCAAAACTTATAAAGTTAAGCCATGTGAGATAATAAGTCTATCCTAGAATAGTTTGTATAACTTCAGCAACTAAGAGCTTCACATAAATATTGGAAAACCAAAAATAATGTTTCACATGCAACAATAGCAGATATAATACCCCTCGATAAAGTTATATTAAGCCTATAACAACTGTAATAAGCAAGGCAAATATAAAAGAATTGCTGTGCAAAATATGATTAACCTGAGAACAACTGGACTAGATCAATATCAACCTGGTTAAGTTCGGCTAATAATCATACAATATGTCAGGTCACAAATAGAAATATAGTACCATAGCTGTATGGCCCAACAAAAGCAAAAAGCCAAAAAGGCATAAGAGGCCAGTAGTCACAAGTATTAATAGTGACTGTGATAGTCCAATATGAGTATCCCAACAATTAGAGCATTGATACTGGCTATAATCGTGTGGGACCATAAATCATGAGCACAATCAAGCAATGCTAATATATAGATAACAATGTGAACAACACAATTGCTGTAAAAGTCATGAAAGCTAAATATAGCTGAATACCTTGCTATTATAACTTATAAAAAATAATCAAATATAAGTGTATAGACAGAGGCATTATATAGAAAATGGTTTAAACATTCATAAATCATTCATTATAATGTTAAGCCCTGTGATATAATAAGTCTATCCTAGAATAGTTTGTATAACTTAGGCAACTAAGAGCTTATCATAAATATTGGAAAACCAAAATAATGTTCCACATGCAACAATAACAAATATAATACCCCACGATAAAGTTATATTAGGCATATAACGACTGTAATCAGCAAGGCAAATGTAAAAGAATTGCTGTTCAAAATAAAGTTAACCCGAGAACAACTGGACTACATCAATATCAACCTGGTTAGGTTCGGCTAATATTAATACAATAGGTCAGGTCACACATGGAAATATAGTACCATAGATGTATGGCCCAACAAAAGCAAAAAACCAAAAGTGCATAAGAAACCAGTAGTCACAAGTATTAATAATGACTGTGATAGTCCTATATGAGTATCCCAATAATTAGAGCATTAATACTGGCTATGATAATGTAGGACCAAAAATCATGAGCACAATCAAGCAAAAAATGTTAACAACACAATTGCTGTAAAAATCCTGAAAGCTAAATTTTTTATATTTATGTGAAGCTCTTAGTTGCTGAAGTTATACAAACTATTCTAGGATAGACTTATTATCTCACATGGCTTAACTTTATAAGTTTTGGTCATTGATTTAAAGTATTAATAATAGGGATCATTCTTTATTTGACTAAGACTATGGGACCTAGTATAGGACATTGACCATTGATTGCTGTGGTTTCATATCTTACAGGGTCAGACAGCCATTTGTTGTGCACGAGACAAGTATAATTTCTATACATACATCTCATATATATTTTTGGCCACATTTATCCAGATTGGGCATTCATTTCAACTACACTGGCTGAACATCTCTAGTCCAAGTTTATTGAGATCACTTTCTCTTACAGTGAGTTGGGTCTATTTGCAGCCTTAGCCTCGTGTGATTCAAATTTACTATTTGACTTTGAAACTTATCTTTTTGCTTAGTCGAACCCCTAGTATTTTTTTGTTTAAGTCATCCACTTCTTCCTTGCTTATATTTGTTGTTGCAACTTATTGTCATGGATCTTAACAAACTCCTTACTGGTCTATGTTCGGATAAGGATGATTTAAACATTTTTGGTATTGGTATTGGCAATACGGAATTGGACAATTTGGAAAATAATGATCCAGTTGACGGTTGCGAGGATCTATTTTTTAAATTGGGTAAACAAATTAAGATCCTCAGAACAAACATCTGGCATAGCAAATTGTTTAAGGCATACCAAGCACAGAATATATCCCCTAGAGGATTGAGATGTAAAATCCAACCACTAGTGGGTACACCTGATGAAACCCTGTTGAAAGGCTGGCAAGAAGCACAACAGGATGCTGCCATGACTAAAGTCAATATCCTATCCTCATTTTATGAGAGAACAATACAAAATAATATTAAGGAAGTGGAACAAACTTGTAACAATCTTAAACAGTTTGAACAAGATACTAGTTTTCAAGGTAGTCCAAGCAAATTATCTAAAGAAATTTCAACTTTGGAGAATAGTCTTAAGAATAAAAAATTGCACAAATTTGCCCGGGATAAAGATGACTATGACAAGGGCAAACAATTTGAATCACACAGAGGTGTGAGGTTTGCTTATGGTACTAAAAATGGTTCTTCTACGCGTAGAAAGAGACCAAGATCCATTCTCAAAAAGAAAGGGTCCAATTACATTAGTTCTGGTGAAGAATCTTCAGCAACAGATACAGAGATGGCTAATACTGGTGATTCCCCAAATGCCAAAAGGGGCAGAAGGATTGAGTCCCCTTTAGGGGGAAAAACACCGGGCCGGTAGGAAGCACAGGGGTAACAAACTTAGAAGAGCTGTTTTTGTCAATAGTAAAGTAAACAACCTATGTAATAATGTTTTAAACATATCCAAACATGTCTTGACTGATGATCAACATTCCCTATTGAATAAAGGCCTTGGTTTTATACCTGGTTTCTTTATTGATGAAAGCATCCTTGTTTCTGATACAATTGACTTTTGTAGGAAAATTAACCTTAAACTCTTTTTCAAACAACAGGATCAAACTGATAATTCTCAAAGATCATCTGATTTCAGATTCCATAAATCTACATTTAACCCACCCATGGATAAACATGTAGCGGTTTTCCAGCAGGCTGTTATAAAGGATATACACTTCAATTTGGGGTCTGAGGCAACTAAGAGGCACAATATGTCTAGGAAGGAACAAATTGCACTTACACAACTTAGAAACAATAGAGATATTGTTATTACTTCTGCTGATAAAGGGGGAGCGGTGGTGGTTATGGATACTGAGTACTATGTGAATGAGGGTCTTAGACAACTATCAAACCATCATCACTATATGAAAATGGAGATCGATCCCACACCTGGTTTTGCTTCTGAGATTAATGAATTTCTTGAGGAAGCGGTGGAGTCTGGAATAATTTCTGAAAAAAACAGAATTCATTTAACTGTTAAAGATCCTGCTAAACAACAACTGTATTTACTTCCTAAGATCCATAAATCCATAGACCAGCCACCAGGTAGACCAATTGTATCCGGCATCGGGTCACTAACAGAACCCTTATCGGTATTCTTAACTGAAAAACTTAAACCATTATTGACATATATAAGAGCAAGAATAAAGGATACAACAGAATTTCTGCAGATTGTCTCCGAATCACAACTTGACCCAGATTGGCTTATGTGCACTCTTGATGTGTCCTCACTCTACACCAGCATCCCTCATTGGGCGGGTCTTCAAGCCTTGGATTATTGGCTCAATAAAACTAATTTATACCCCCCTGGGATGAATACACTTATATTGTGTATGGTCGAACATGTACTTACGAAGAATGTCTTTTATTTTCAGCAAAACTGCTATTGGCAATTACAAGGCACGGCTATGGGTGCGTCCTTTGCACCCATATATGCTGATTTATTTATGGGTTATATTGAGGACATGATCATATATGATCCCATGCATAATATCTACATACCAGAAATAGATATATGGAGGAGATACCTGGACGACTGTTGGCTCATATGGAAAGGAGGTGTTGAATACCTCAAGGAATTTATTCAACACTTGAATGGGAACATCTGGGGTATTGAATTCACTGTTGAATACAGCCTAAATGAAATCAGTTATTTGGATGTACAGTTAACACGACAGAGAGATAATACTCTCAGAACATCTGTCCACAGAAAATTTCCACAGTACAACACTCTTTTGCATGCAGAAAGCTTTCATCCTAAACATATTATCAGAAATATACCAAAATCTCAATTTTTGAGGATGAAAAGAATTTGTTCTTCAGTGGATGATTTAAGAAACCACCATACTGATTTGACAAGGAGATTCTTGTCTAGAGGTTATTCTACATGCACAATTGAGTCAGCAGTCCAACTAAGTCATGACAAAACCAGGGAATCTCTTCTCCAATATAACACTAGGATTAATAATCAGGAATCTGATGTATGCAGATTTATTACCACTTTTGGTAGGAATAGTGCCAATTTAGTCAACATAATAAATACACATTGGAATATACTTAATTCACATCCCCTGTTGGGAGATTATCTAGGTGATAGATGTTATTTTTCTTACAGGAAAGGTAAAACATTAGGGTCACTTTTTTCTCATTACAAGAAAACAAGGGTAACTGAAGACAATCTCAGTCAGAGAACACTCACTGGGGATAAACTCATAGGTATTTACCCATGTGGACATTGCAGCTTTTGCAAATACATCTTTAAAACTAGTAGTTTTACGAGCAGGAATACTGGACAAGTATATAATATACAATTCTTTGGGAATTGCAGTTCAGATTGGATCATCTATCTGGCCACTTGTACATGTCAAGCATTTTATATAGGCCAAACTTCCAGACAGTTTCATATCAGAATTTCTGAACATCTAGGAGACATTAGAAACCAAAAATTAACTAATGCACTATACAGACACTCCATTAAACACCCCACGGCCAAATATACATTTACCATTATTGATCACATTATTGGTAACCGATGTTTTAAAACAGGCTGGCATGACATTTTAAATGCCAAAGAAAAGAGGTGGATAATCAAACTTGGTGGGTTATTTCACCGGACTAAATGACAAATTATAACTTCTGTTTGCTCACTGTGTTTATGTGGGTTTTTCATGGTATTATGTTAGGAACCAACTATTTTGTATCCCAGCTCAGTGTTTTTCGTCTTTTGATACTTGGATATTGAATTGTGTTTCATTTCATTTACTTATAATTATGGACATAATAGCCAAATATATTCCTAATGTATTTCTTATACATTTGTGATGTGGTGTATACAGCCCTATTTAGCTATACTATTATTTTCATTATTTTTTGAGCATTATGTTCCTATATATTTTTCAGTACATATATATTTCCATACTCTTATTGGATATCTTGATACTGAATTGTATTTTATTTTATTTTATTATTTACAATTATGGGCATTATAGCCTACTTCATTCCTCATACCTTTCATATATTTGTGATGTGGTATATACAGCTTTATTAAGCTATTGTATATTTTGAGGATTATGTGTCATTATTTCTCAGTACACATATATATACTTGTATTCTCTTTTTTGTACTGAAACTTTTATGCAATGAATTAACGGGAAGTGATGTCATTCTAATCTACTTATGAACATTATATAAGATGATGCTTCATTGCTTTTGACTACTGCACTACTGAAGAAAGCCTTGCGGCTGAAACCGGTCTAGTTACTATCTTTAATAAAACAATATTGATCTTCCTTGGTGCTGGCTATTCTCTTTTTTGAGTTATATGTACTAACCAGCAACTCCCCGAACCACCTTAGTTCATCTACTAACTCCAAGCCCCCAGACCACCTTAATTTTATGAACTAACTCCAGCAAGCTCCCACACCACCTTAGATACATGTACTAACAGCAGCAGGCCCCCATACCGCCTTAGTTATATGTACTAACTCCAGCAAGTCCCACACACCACCATAGTTATAAGTAATAACTCCACCAAACCCTGCCATACTGCCTTACTTATATGTACTAACTCCAGCCAGCCCCCCAAAGCACCTTAGTTATATGTACTAACTCCAGCTAGCCCCACCCACATTGCCTTAGTTATATGTACTACCTCCAGCAAGCCTCCCCACACCACCATATTTATATGTACTAACTCCAGCAAGCCCCTCACAACACCTTAGTTATATGTACTAACTTGATAAATTCCCCCACACCACCTTAGTTATATGTATTAAAACTAGCTAGCCCCTCCACACTGCCTTAGTTATATGTACTAACTCCAGCAAGTCCACCACATTGCCTTAGTAATATGTACTAACTCCAGCAAGCTCCTCCACATTGCCTTAGTTATATGTACTAACTCCAGCAAGCCCCCCAAACCACCATAGTTATATGTCCTAATTCAATCAAGCCCCCCCCCACTGCCTTAGTTATATGTACTTACTCCAGCAACCGCCCACACCACCTTAGTCATATGTACTAAATCCAACAAGCCCCCACACTACCTTAGTTATATGTACTAAAACCAGCAAGCCCCCCACAATAACTTAGTTATATGTACTAACTCCAGCAAACCCCCCACACCACCTTAGTTATATGTACTAACTCCAGCAGGCCCCCCACACCACCTTATTTATATATACTAAAACCAGCAAGCCTCGCACACTACCTTAGTTATATGTACTAACTCCAGCAAACCCCCTCACACCACGTTAGTTATATGTACTACCTCAAGCAACTCCCTCAATCACCTCAGTTCTATCTACTAACTCCAACAAGCCTCCCCACACCACCTTAATTATATGAACTAACTACAGCAAGCCCCCCACACTGCCTTAGTTGTTATGTACTAACTCCAGCCAGCCCCCCACACCACCATAGATATATGTACTAAAACCAGCAAGCCACCACACCACCTTAGTTATATGTACTACCACCAGCAAGCCCCCCACACCACCTTAGTTATATGTACTAACCTCAGAATGCCACCCACACCACCTTAGTTATATGTACTAACTTCAGCAAACTCCCCATACCATCTTAGTTATATGTACTAACCTCAGAATGCCACCCACACCACCTTAGTTATATGTACTAAAACCAGCAAGCCCTCCACACCACCTTAGTTATATGTACTAACTCCAGCAAGTGCCCCACACCACCTTAGTTATATGTACTAACTCCAGCAAGTCTCCCACACCGCCTTTGTTATATGTACTAACTCCAGCAAGCCCCCACAACACCTTAGTTTTATGTACTAATTCCAGCAAGTCCCCCACACCATCTTATTTATATGAACTAAAACAAGCAATCCCCAGGACAGCGTTAGTTATATGTAGTAAATCCAGTAAGCCCCCCACACTGCCTTAGTTATATTTACTAAAACTAGCAGGACCCAACACCAACTTAGTTATATGTACTAACCCCAGCAAGCCCCACATACTGCCTTAGTTAAATGTTCTAACTCCAGCAAGTTCCACACACCAAATTAGTTATATCTACTAACTCCAGTAAGCCCCCCCACACCACCTTAGTTATATGTACTAACTCCAGAAAGTCCACCACACCACCTTAGTTATATGTACTAACTCCAGCTAGCCCCCCATGCTGTTTTACTTATATGTACTAAAACAAGCAAGCCCTCCAAATCACCTTAGTTAAATGTAATAACTCCAGCAAGTCACCCACACCAGCTTAGTTATATGTACTAATTCCAGCAAGCCCCCCCACAACACCTTAGTTATATGTACTAATACCAGCAAGCCGCCCACACCAACCTAGTTATATGTACTAATTCCAGCAAGCCCCCCCACGCAGCCTTAGTTATATGTACTAAAACAAGCAAGGCCCTCACACCATGTTAGTTATATGTACTAACTCCAGGAAGTCCCCCCTAATCACCTTAGTTATATGTACTAACTCCAGAAAGCCCCACATACCGTCTTAATTATATGAATAAACTCCACCAAGCCTCACACACAACCTTAGTTATATGTACTAACATAGGCAAGCGCCTCACATCAACTTAGTTATATGTACTAAAACCAGCAAGCCCCCCACACCACCTTAGTTATAAGTACTAACTCAAGCAAGCCCCCCACACTGCCTTTGTTATATGTACTAACACCAGCAATTCACCATAGTTATATGTACTAAAACCAGAAAGCCCCCCAAAGCACCTTAATTATATGTACTAACCCCAGCAAGCCCCCCACACTGCCCTAGTTATATGTACTAACTCCAGCAAGTCCCCCACCACCTTAGTTATATGTACTAAAATCAGCAAGCCCCACGCACGGCCTTAGTTATATGTACTAACTGCAGCAAGCCCCCCACACCACCTTAGTAATATGTACTAAGTCCAGAAAGCCCCCCACACCTCCTTAGTTTTATGTACTAACTCCAGCAACTCCACCACACCACCTTATTTATATGTACTAACTCCAGCAAGCCCACAACACCACCTTAGTTATATGTACTAAAACAAGCAAACCCCCCACATCGCATTAGATATATGTAGTAACTCCAGCAAGCCCCCCACACTGCCTTAGTTATATGTACTAAAACAAGCAAGCCCCCCACACCACCTTAGTTATATGTACTAACTCCATCAAGCCCCTATCACTGCCTTAGTTAAATGTACTAAATCCAGCAAGACTCCACACCACCTTAGTTATATGTACTAACTCCAGCTAGCCCCCCCACACTGCCTTAGTGATATGTACTAATTCCAGCAAGCTCCCCACACTGCCTTAGTTATATGTACTAACTCCAGCAAGCCCCACCACACCGTCTAAGTTATATGTACTAACTCCAAAAGCATTCCACACCACCTTAGTTATATGTACTAACACCAGCAAGTCCCCCACAACACCTTAGTTATATGTACTAAAACTAGCAAGCCCCCCACACCACCTTAGTTATATGTACTAACTCCAAAAGCATTCCACACCAACTTAGTTATATGTACTAACTCCAGCAAGCCCCCCCCCCACACACTGCCTAAGTTATATGTACTAACTCCAGCAAACCTCCCACACCAGCTTAGTTATATGTACTAACTCCAGCAAGCCCCCCACACCACCTTAGTTATATGTACTAACTCCAGCTAGCCCCCCCACACTGCATTAGTTATATGTACTACCTCCAGCAAGCCTCCCCACACCACCTTAGTTATATGTACTAATGCCAGCAAGCCCCCCACAACACCTTAGTTATATGTACTAAAACTAGAAAGCCCCCCCCACACTCCCTTAGTTATATGTTCTAACTTCAGCAAGTCCCCCACACTGCCTTAGTAATATGTACTAACTCCAGGAAGCCCCCTACATTGCCTTAGTTATATGTACTAACTCCAGCTAGCACCCCCACACCACCATAGTTATATGTCTTAATTCAAGCAAGCCCCCCACACCGCCTTAGTTATATGTACTTACTCCAGCAACCCCCAACACCGGCTTAGTCATATGTACTAAATCCAGCAAGCCCCCAGACCTCCTTAGTTATATGTTTTAAAACAAACAAGCCCTCCCACACTGACTTAGTTATATGTACTAACTCCAGGAAACCCCCCCACCGCCTTGGTTATATGTACTTACTCCTGCAAGTCCCCCACACCACCTTAGTTTTATGTACTAACTCCAGCAAGTCCCCCACATCACCTTAGGTATATGTACTAACTCCAGCAACCCCCCCTCACACCACCTTATTTATATATACTAAAACCAGCAAGCCCCGCACACCTCCTTAGTTATATGTACTAACTCCAGCAAGCCCCACACACCACCTTAGTTATATGTGCTAAAAGAAGCAAACCACTCACACCTCCTTAGTTATATGTACTAACGCCTGCAAGTCTCCCACACCACCTTAGTTTTATGTACTAAGTCACAGCAAGTCACCCACACTACCTTAGTTATATGTACTAAAAGAAGCAAACCACTCACACTGTGTGAGTTATATGTTCTAACTGAAGACAGCCCCCCACCCAGACTTTGTTATATGTACTAAAACAAGCAAGCCACCCTCACCGCTTTAGTTATATGTACTAACTCCAGCAAGTCCCCCCAACCACCTTAGTTATATGAACTAACTCCACAAGTCCACCGCATCAGTTTAGTTATATGTACTAACTCCAGTAAGCCCACAACACCACCTTAGTTATATATACTAAAACAAGCAAGCCCCTCACATCGCATTAATTATATGTAGTAACTCCATCTAGCCCCCCACACTGCCTTAGTTATATGTACTAAAACAAGCAAACCTCCACATCACCTTAGTTATATGCACTAAAACAAGCAAACCCCCACACCACCTTTGTTATATGTACTAACTCTATCAAGCCCTCAACACTGCCTTAGTTAAATGTAGTAACTCCAGCAAGACCCCCAAACCACCTTAGTTATGTGTACTAACTCCAGCAAGTCCTCCACACCACCTTAATTATATGTACTAATTCCAAAAAGCCCCCCACACTGCCTTAGTTTTATGTACTAACTCCAGCAAGCCCCCCATGCTACCTTAGTTATATGTATTAACTCCAGAAAGCCTTGCACACCAACATAGTTATATGTACTAACTCCAGCAAGCCCCCCACACTGACTTAATTATATGGACTAACTCCAACAAGTCCCACACACCACCTTAGTTATTTGTATTAACTCCAGCAAGCCCCTCAATCGCATTATTTATATGTACTAACTCCAGCAAGCCCCACAAACCGCCTTAGTTATATGTAGTAACTCCAGGAAGTCCCCCACACCACCTTAAATATCTGTACTAACTCCAGCAAGCCCCCCAAACTGTTTAGCTGTATGTACTAAAACAAGCAAATTCTCCACACCACCTTAGTTAAATGTAATAACTCCAGCAAGTCCCCCACACCAGCTTTGTTATATGTACTAATTCCAGCAAGCCCCCCACACCATCTTAGTTATGTGTACTAACTCCAGCAAGTCCCCCACACCACCATAGTTATATGTACTAACCTAAGCAAGCCCCTCCACACTGCCTTATTTATATGTACTAATTCCAGCAAGCCCCCCACACTACCTTAGTTATATGGACTAACTCCAGCAAGTCCCACACACCACCTTATTTATATGTACTAACTCCAGCAAGCCCCCCACACCACCTTACTTACATGTACTAACTCCAGCAAGCCTTCCACAACACCTTAGATATATGTACTAACTCGATAAATTCCCCCACACCACCTTAGTGATTTGCACTAAAACTAGCAAGCCCCCCACACTACCTAAGTTATATATACTAACTCCAGCAAGTCCCCCACACTGCCTTAGTTATGTGTACTAACTCCAGCAAGCCCCCCACACCATTTTAGTTATATGTACTAAATCCAGCTATCGCCCCCCCACACTGCCTTAGTTATATGTACTACCGCCAGCACGCCTCCCCACACCACCTTAGTTATATGTACTAACTGGATAAGTTCCCACACACCACCTTAGTTATATGTACTAAAACTAGCAAGCCTCCCACACTGCCTTAGTTATATCTACTAACATCAGCAAGTCCCCCACACTGCCTTAGTAATATGTACAAACTCCAGCAAGCCCCTTCACATTGCCTTAGTTATATGTAATAACTCCAGCAAGCCCCCAAGCACCACCTTAGTTATATGTCCCAATTCAAGCAAGCCCCCCACACCGCCTTAGTTATACGTACGTACTCCAGCAACCCCCCACACTGCCTTAGTCCTATGTACTAAACCCAGCAAGCCCCCACACCACCTTAGTTATATGTACGAAAACCAACAAGCCCCTCCACACCTCCTTAGTTATATGTACTAACTCCAGCAAAACCCCCACACTACCTTAGTTATATGTACGAAGTACTGCAAGTCCCCCACACCACCTTAGTTTTATGCACTAACTCCGGCAAGTCCCCCACACCACTTTAAATATATGTACTAACTCCAGCAAGCCCCCACCTTATTTATATATACTAAAACTAGCAAGCACCACACACCACGTTAGTTATATGTACTAACTCCAGCAAGCCCCACACACCACATTAGTTATATGTCCTAAAATAAGCAAACCACTCACACCGCATTAGATATATGTACTAACAGAAGCAAGCCACGCTCACCACGTTAGTTATGTGTACTAACTCCAGCATGTCCACCCAACCACCTTAGTTATATGTAGTAACTCCAGCAAGTCCCACACGCACAACCTTAGCTATATGTACTAAATCCAGCAAGACCCCCACAAAGCCTTAGTTATATGTACTAACTCCAGCAAGCCCCCCAACTGCATTATTTATATGTACTACCTCCAGCACGCCTCCCCACACCACCTTAGTTATATGTACTATCTCCAGCATGCTCCCCACAACACCTTAGTTATATGTACTAACTGGATAAATACCCCCACACCACCTTAGTTATATGTACTAAAACTAGCAAGCCCCCCCACACTGCCTTAGTTATATCTACTAACATCAGGAAGTCCCCCCACACTGCCTTAGTAATATGTACTAACTCCAGCAAGCCCCCCAACATTGCCTTAGTTATATGTACTAACTCCAGCAAGTCCCCCAAACAACCTTAGTTATAAGTACTAAGTCAAGTTAGCCCCCCACACTGCCTTAATTATATGTGCAAACACCAGCAATCCCCCCACACCACCTTAGTTGTATGTGCTACCTCCAGTAAGCCCACAACACTGCCTTAGTTATATGTATTAACTCCAGCAAACCACCCACACCACCTTAGTTAGATGTAATAACTCCAGCAAACCCCCCACACCACCTTAATTTTATGCACTAATTCCAGCAAGTCCCCCACATCACCTTATTTATATGAACTAAAACAAGCAATCCCCCCAGACAGCATTAGTTATATGTAGTATCTCCAGTAAGTCCCCCACACTGCCTTAGTTATATGTACTAAAACAAGCAAGTGCCCACACCACCTTAGTTATATGTACTAACCCCAGCAAGCCCCACACACTGCCTTAGTTAAATGTACTAACTCCAGCAAGTCCCCCACACCAAACTAGTTATATCTACTAACTCCAGCAAGCCCTCCCAAACCACCTTAGTTATATGTAATAACTCCAGCAAGTCCACCACACCACCTTAGTTATATGTACTAACTCAAGCAAGCCCCCCGCACTACCTTAGTCATATGTACTAAATCCAGCAAGTCCCCCGCACCACCTTAGTTATATGTACTAACTCAAGCAAGCCCCCCCACACTACCTTAGCCATATGTACTAACTCCAGCAAGTCCCCCCACACTGCCTTAGTTATATGTACTAATTCCAGCAAGCCCTCCACACCACCATAGTTATATGAACTAACTCCAGCAAGTCCCCCACAGCACCTTAGTTATATCTACTAACTCCAGCAAGTCCCCCACACCACCTTAGTTATATGTACTAACTCCAGCAAGCCCCCCACACTGCCTTAGTTATATGTACTAACTCCAGCAAGTCCCCCACACTGCCTTAGTTATATGTATTAACTACAGCAAGCCCCCCACATTGCCTTAGTTATATGTACTAACTCCAGCAAGCTCTCCCACACCACCATAGTTATATGGCCTAATTCAAGCAAGCCACCCACACCGCCTTAGTTATATGTACTTACTCCAGCAACCCCCACACCACCTTAGTCATATGTACTAAATCCAGCAAGCTCCCAGACCACCTTAGTTATATGTACTAAAACAAACAAGTCCCCCACACCACCTTAGTTTTATGTACTAACTCCAGCAAGCCCCCCCACACCACCATAGTTATATGGCCTAATTCAAGCAAGCCACCCACACCGCCTTAGTTATATGTACTTACTCCAGCAACCCCCACACCACCTTAGTCATATGTACTAATTCCAGCAAGCCCTCCACACCACCATAGTTATATGTACTAACTCCAGCAAGTCCCCCACAACACCTTAGTTATATCTACTAACTCCAGCAAGTCCCCCACACCACCTTTGTTATATGTACTTACTCCAGCAAGCCCCCCAACCACCTTATTTATATATACTAAAACCAGCAAGCCTTGCACACCACCTTAGTTATATGTACTAACTCCAGCAAGCCCCACACACCACCTTAGCTATACATACTAAAAGAAGCAAACCCCTCACACCGCTTTAGTTATATGTACTAAAACAAGCTAGCCCCCCACACCACGTTAATTGCATGTATTAACTCCAGCAACTCCCCAACCACTTTAGCTCTATCTACTAACTCCAACAAGCCCCCCTCATGGCCTTAATTATATGAGCTAACTCCAGCAAGGCCCCCACACTGCTTTAGTTGTTATGTACTAACTTCAGCCAGCCCTCCACACCACCTTAGTTATATGTACTAAAACCAGCAAGCCCCCACACCACCTTAATTATATGTACTACCTCCAGCAAGCCCCCACACCACCTTAGTTATATATACTAACTCCAGAATACCACCCACACCACCTTAGTTATATGTACTAACTTCAGCAAGCCCCCCCACCACCTTAGTTATATGTACCAAAACCAGAAGCCCCACACACTGCCATAGTTATATGTACTAACCGCAGCAAGCCCCCCACACCACCTTAGTTATATGTACGAACTCCAGCAAGCCCCCCACACCACCTTAGTTATATGTACGAGCTCCAGCAAGTCCCCCACAACACCTTAGTTATATGTACTAATTCCAGCAAGCCCCCCACACCACCTTAGTTATATAGACTAACTCCAGCAAGTTTCCCACGTATTTATATGTACTAACTCCAGCAAGCCCCCCATATCACCTTAGTTTCATGTACTAATTCCAGCAAGTCCCCACACCACCTTATTTATATGAACTAAAACAAGCAATCACCCCAGAGAGTGTTAGTTATATGTGTTAACTCAAGTAAGCCCCCCCCACACTGCCTTAGTTATATGTACTAAAAGATGCAAGCCCCCACACCACCTTAGTTATATGGACTAACTCCAGCAAGTCACCCACTCCAAATAAGTTATATCTACTAACTCCAGCAAACCCCCCCACACATCTTTAGTTATATGTACTAACTCCAGCAAGTCAACCACACCACCTTAGTTATATATACTAACTCCAGCAAGCCTACCCAAACCAACTTAGTTATATATACTAACTTCAGCTAGCCCCCCACACTGCTTTAGCTATATGTACTAAAACAAGCAAGCCCTCCAAATCACCTTAGTTAAACGTAATAACTCCAGGAAGTCCCCCACACCAGCTTAGTTATATGTACTAATTCCAGCAAGCCCCCATAACACCTTAGTTATATGTACTAACACCAGCAAGCCCCCTACACCAACTTAGTTATATGTACTAACTCCAGCAAGCCCCCCACACAGCCTTTGTTAAATGTACTAAAACAAGAAAGCACCCCACACCATGTAAGTTATATGTACTAATTCCAGGAAGTCCCCTCTAATCAGCTTAGTTATATGTACTAACTCCAGCAAGCCAACCATACCGCCTTAATTATATGAACAAACTCCAGCAAGCCCCACACACTGCCTTAGTTATAGGTACTAACATAATGAAGCGCCTCACACCAATTTAGTAATATGTACTAAAACCAGCAACCCCCAACACCACCTTAGTCATATGTACTAAATCCAGCAAGCCCCCAGACCACCTTAGGTATATGTACTAAAACCAACAAGCCCCCCAAACTGCCATAGTTATATGTACTAACTCCAGCAAACCCCCCACACTGCCTTAGTTATATGTACTAACTCCTGCAAGCCCCCCACACCACCTTAGTTATATGTACTAAAACCAACAAGCCCCCCAAACTGCCATAGTTATATGTACTAACTCCAGCAAACCCCCCACACTGCCTTAGTTATATGTACTAACTCCTGCAAGTCCCCCACACCACCTTAGTTTTATGTACTAACATCAGCAAGTTCCCCACACCACCTTAGTCATATGTACTAACTCCAGCAAGCCCCCCACACCACCTTATTTATATATACTAAAAGCAGAAATCCCCACACATCATATTAGTTAAATGTACTAACTCCAGCAAGCCCCACACACCACCTTAGTTTTTTATATATATATATATATATATACATATATATATATATATATATATATATATATATATATATATATATATATATACTAAAAGAAGCAAACCACTCACACCACGTTAGTTATATGTACTAACTGAGGCAAGCCCCCTACACAGCCTTAGTTATATGTACTAAAACAAGCAAGCCACCCTCACCGCGTTAGTTAAATGTAATAACTCCAGCAAGTCCCCCACACCAGCTTCGTTATATGTACTAATTCCAGGAAGCCCCCACACCACCTTAGATATATGTACTAACCCCAGCAAAGCTGTACACACCAACTTATTTATATGTACTAACTTCAGCAAGCTCCCCCCACTACCTTAGTCATATGTACTAAGTCCAAGTCCCCCCACACTGCCTTAGTTATATGTATTAATTCCAGCAAGCCCTCCACCACACCACCATAGTTATATGTTCTAACTCCAGCAAGTCCCCCACACCACCTTAGTTATGTGTACTAACTCCAGGAAGTCCTCAACACAACCTTATTTATATGTACTAACTCCAGCAATTCCCTCCGCACTCTGCCTTAGTTATATGTAATAACTCCAGCAAGCCCCCCCACACCGACTTAGTTATATGTACTAATTCCAGGAAGCCCACCACACTGCCTTAGTTATATGGACGAACTCCAGCAAGTCCCACACACCACCTTAGTTACATGTACTAATTCCAGAATACCCCCCAACCACCTTAGTTATATGTACTAACTCCAGCAAAGCCCCCCACACCACCTTAGTTATATGTACTAACTCCAGCTAGCCCCCCCACACTGCCTTAGTTATATGTACTACCTCCAGCAAGCCTGTTCACACCACCTTAGCTATATGTACTAACTGCAGCATGCCCTCCACAACACCTTAGTTATATGTACTAACTCGATAAATTCACCCACACCACCTTAGTTATATGTACTAAAACTAGCAAGCCCCCCACACTGCCTAAGTTATATGTACTAACTCAAGCAAGTCCCCCACATTGCCTTAGTAATATGTACTAACTCCAGCAAGCCCACCCACATTGACTTAGTTATATGTACTAACTCCAGCAAGCCCCCACCCACCACCATAGTTATATGTCCTAATTCGAGCAAGCCCCCCACACCGCCTTAGTTATATGTATTTACTCCAGCAATCCTTCGCACTACCTTAGTCATATGTACTAAATCCAGCAAAACCCCACACCACCTTAGTTTTATGTACTAACTCAAGCACACCACCTTAGTTATATATACTAACTCCAGAAAGCCCCACACACCACCTTAGTTATATGTACTAAAAGAAGCAAACCACTCACACCGCATTAGTTATATGTACTAACTGAAGCAAGCCACCCTCACAGCGTTAGTTATATGTATTAAATCCAGCAAGTCCCCCCAACCCCCTTAGTTATACGTACTAACTCCAGCAAGCCCCCCACACCACCTTAATTATATGAACAAACTAGCGCAAGCCCCCCACACTGCCTTAGTTATTATGTACTACCTCCAGCAAGTCCCCCCCCCCACACACACACGTCCTTAGCTATATGTACTACCTCCAGCAAGTCCCACACACACGTCCTTAGCTATATGTACTAACTCCAGAAAGTGCACCACACCACCCTAGTTATATCAACTACAACCAGCAAGCCCCCCACACCACCTTAGTTATATGTACTAATGCCAGCAAACCCCCCACACCACCTTAGTTATATGTACTAACTCCAGCAAGTCCCACACACACACGTCCTTAGCTATATGTACTAACTCCAGAAAGTGCGCCACACCACCCTAGTTATATCAACTACAACCAGCAAGCCCCCCACACCACCCTAGTTATATGTACTACCTCCAACAAGTCCCCCACACCACTTTATTCATATGTAATAACTTCAACAAGCCCCCCACAATACCTTAGTTATATGCACTAAAACAAGCAAGTCCTCCACACCAGCTTAGTTATATATACTAATTCCAGTAATCACCCCACACCACCTTATTTATATGTACTAACTCAAGCAAGCCCCCCACACCACCTTAGTTATATGTACTAATGCCAGCATACCCCCTACACCACCTTAGTTATATGTACTACCTCCAAGTCCCCCACACCACTTTATTCATATGTAATAACTTCAACAAGCCCCCCACAATACCTTAGTTATATGCACTAAAACAAGCAAGTCCTCCACACCAGCTTAGTTATATATACTAATTCCAGTAATCACCCCACACCACCTTATTTATATGTACTAACTCAAGCAAGCCCCCCACACCACCTTAGTTATATGTACTTACTCCAGCAAGTTCCACACACACACGTCCTTAGCTATATGTACTAACTCCAGAAAGTGCGCCACACCACCCTAGTTATATCAACTACAACCAGCAAGCCCCCCACACCACCTTAGTTATATGTACTACTTCCAGCAAGCCCCCCACACCAACTTAGTTATATATACTAATGCCAGCAAACCCCCCACCCCACCTTAGTTATATGTACTAACTCCAGCAAGCCCCCCACACCACCTTAATTATATGAACAAACTAGCGCAAGCCCCCCACACCACCTTAGTTATATGTACTAACTCCAGCAAGTCACCCACACCACCTTAGTTATATGTACTAAAACCAGAAATCCCTCCACACCACCTTAATTATATGTACTAACTTCAGCAAGCCTCTCACACCACCTTAGTTATATGTACTAACTTCAGCAAGCCTCTCACAGCACCTTAGTTATATGTACTAACTCCAACAAACTCCCCACACCACCTTAGTTATGTGTGCTAACTCCAGCAAGCCTCCCACAGCACCTTAGTTATATGTACTAACTCCAGAAAGTGCCCCACACCACCCTAGTTATATCTACTACAACCAGCAAGTCCCCACACCACCTTAGTTATATGTACTACTTCCAGCAAGCCCCCCACACCACCTTAGTTATATGTACTAATACCAGCAAACCCCGCAAACCACCTTAGTTATATGTACTAACTCCAGCAAGTCACCCACATCACCTTAGTTATATGTACTAACTTCAGCAAACTACCCACACCATCTTAGTTATATGTACTAAAACCAGAAATCCGCCCACAGCACCTTAGTTAAATGTACATTCAACAAGCCTCCCACAGCAGCTTAGTTATATGTACTAACTCCAGCAAGCTCCCCACACCACCTTAGTTATATGTGCTAACTCCAGCAAGCCCCCCACACCGCCTTAGTTATATGTACTAACCCGTGCAAGCCCCCACGCACAGCTTTAGTTAAATATACAAACTCCAGCAAGCTCCACAACCAACTTAATTATATATAATAAAACCAGCAAGCCCCCCACACCGCCTTAGTTATATGTACAAATTCCAGCAAGCCCCCCACACTGCCTTAGTTATATGTACTAACTCGAGCAAGCCCCCCACACAACCTTAGTTTTATGTACTAACTCACGCAAGTCCCCCACACCACCATAGTTATATGTACTAACTCCAGAAAGCCGTCCACACCATCTTAGTTATATATACTAACTTCAGCAAGCCCCTCCACACCAGCTTAGTTATATGTACCAATGCCAGCAAACACCCAACACCACATAAGTTATATGTACTAACTCCAGCAAGTCCCCCACACCAAATTAGTTATATCTACTAACTCCAGCAATCCCCCCAGACCACCTTAGTTATATGTACTAACTCGAGCAAGCCCCCCACACAACCTTAGTTTTATGTACTAACTCACACAAGTCCCCCACACCACCTTAGTTATATGTACTAACTCCAGAAAGCCGCCCACACCATCTTAGTTATATATACTAACTTCAGCAAGCCCCTCCACACCAGCTTAGTTATATGTACCAATGCCAGCAAACCCCCAACACCACATAAGTTATATGTACTAACTCCAGCAAGCCACCCACACCATCTTAGTTATATGTACTAACTCCAGAAAGTCCCCCACACCACCTTAGTTATATGTACTAACTTCAGCAAGCCCCCCAGACCACCTTAATTATATGTACTAACTCCTGCAAACCCCCCACACTACCTTAGTTATATGTACTAACTTCAGCAAGCCCCCACACCACCTTAGTTATATGTACTAACACCAACAAGTCCCCCACACCACCTTATGGTTCCCATTCAGAAGCCTGAAACATCATAAGCCTGAAAATCAAAATCCTAAAACCAAAAGCCTGAAAATTCAGAATCCTGAAAACTCAAAATCCTGAAAGCCCAAAATCCTGAAAGCCCAAAATCCTGAAACTCAAAATCCTGAAAACACAAAATAGACATACTGATGTCATTGTGGCTTTGCTATTGTTAGCCCTGTGGTGTTAGGTCATGCGTTGGGGTCAGGTAAGTGTGCGGTTGGTTTTATGTTAGGGTTAGGGGCGGTTTAAGTGAGTTAGGGTTAGGGCGCAGGTTAGGCATGTATGCAATAGTGACAAATATTGGGGTTAGAGGCAGTTTAAGTGAGTTAGGGTTAGGGCGCGGCTCAGGTGAGTGTGCAATAGTGACGGACCTTAGGCTTAGGGTTAGGGTTAGGGTCAGGGTCAGTTGGTAGATATTAGTGTCTTTATAGTGACATATTAGCATTATTTGTGTTTTCAGGATTTTGAGTTTCAGGATTTTGGGCTTTCAGGATTTTGAGTTTTCAGGATTCTGAATTTTCAGGCTTTTGGTTTCAGTATTTTGATTTTCAGGCTTATGATGTTTCAGGCTTCTGAATGGGAACCCACCTTATTCATATGTAATAACTTCAGCAAGCCCCCCACACTGCCTTAGTTATATGCACTAAAACAAGCAAGCCCTCCACACCAGCTTAGTTATATATACTAATTCCAACAATCACCCCACACCACCTTATTTATATGTACTAACTCCAGCAAGCCCCCCACACCACCTTAGTTATATGTACTTACTCCAGCAAGCCCCCCCACACTGCCTTAATTATATGTACTAACTCCAGCAAGCTCCCCCACACCGCCTTAGTTATATGTACTTACTCCACAAACCCCCCACACCGCCTTAGTTATATGTACTAACTCCAGCAAGCCCCCCGCACCATATAAGTTATAGGTACTAACTCCAGCAAGCTGCCCCCCATACTGCATTAGTTATATATACTACCTCCAGCAACCCCCCCACACCACCTTAGTTATATGTACTAACTCCAGCAAGCCCCCCTACACCACCTTAGTTATATGTACTAACTCCAGCAAGCCCCCCACACCACCTTAGTTATATGTACTAAAACTAGCAAGCCCACCACACTTCCTTAGTTATATGTACAAACTCCAGGAAGTCCCCCACATTGACTTAGTAATAGGTACTAACTCCAGCTAACCCCCCCACACTGCTTTATTTATATGTACTAACTCAAGCAAGCCCCCCACACCACCTTAGTTATATGTGCTAATTAAAGCAAGCCCCCCCACACCGCCTTAGTTATATGTACTCACTCCAGTAAGCCCCCCTCATCACCTTAGTTATATGTACTTACTCCAGCAAGCCCCCCACACTGCCTTAGTTATATGTACTAACTTCAGCAAGCCCTCCACACCGTCTTAGGTATATGTACTAACTCCAGCTAGTCCCCCACACCACCTTAGTTATATGTAGTAACTCCAGCAGTTCCCCGACAACGCCTTAGTTATATGTACTAAATCCAGCAAGTCTGCCACACCACTTTAGTTATATGTACTAAAACAAGCAAGCCCCCCACACCGCATTACTTATATGTACTAACTCCAGCAAGCCTCCCACGCTGACTTAGTTATATGTACTAATACAAGCAAGCCCTCCATACCACCTTAGTTATATGTACTAACTCCAGCAAGCACCCTATACCGCCTTAGTTATATGTGCTAAAACAAGCAAGTCCCCCCACCGCGTTAGTTATATGTACTAACTCACTTAGTTATATGTAGTAATACAATCAAGCCCTCCACAACACCTTATATATACAAACTGCAGGAAGCACGCTACAATGCCTTAGCTATATGTACTAAAACAAGCAAACCCTCCCACCGCGTTAGTTATATATACTAACTCCAGCAAGTCCCTCCTAACCACCTTAGCTATATGTACTAACTGCAGCAAGCCCCCCCTCACTGCCTTAGTTATATGTACTAGCTCCAGCAAGCCCCGCCACACCACCTTAGTTATATGTACTAACTCCTGCAAGCCTACCACAACACCTTTGTTATATGTACTAACTTGAGCAAGTCCCCCACACCACCTTAGTTATATGTACTAAAACTAGTAAGCCCCCCCCACACTGCCTTAGTTATATGTACTAACTCCAGCAAGTCCCCCACACTGCCTTAGTTATATGTACTAAAACTAGTAAGCCCCCCCCACACTGCCTTAGTTATATGTACTAACTTGAGCAAGTCCCCCACACCACCTTAGTTATATGTACTAAAACTAGTAAGCCCCCCCCACACTGCCTTAGTTATATGTACTAACTTGAGCAAGTCCCCCACACCACCTTAGTTATATGTACTAAAACTAGTAAGCCCCCCCCACACTGCCTTAGTTATATGTACAAACTCCAGCAAGTCCCCCACACTGCCTTAGTAATATGTACTTACTCCACCAAGCCCCCAACATCGCCTTAGTTATATGTACTTACTCCAGCAAGCCCCCCAAATCCCCTGAGTTATATGTACTAACTCCAGCAAGTCCCCCACACCACCTTAGTTATATGTGCTAACTCCAGCAAGCCCCCCACACTGCCTTAGTTATATGTACTAACTCCAGCAAGCCCCCCCACACCACCTTAGTTATATGTACTAACTCCAGCAAGCCCCCCCACACCACCTCAGTTATATGTACTAACTCCAGCAAGTCACACACACTGCCTTTGTTATATGTACTAACTCCAGCAAGCCCCCCACACTGCCTTAGTTATATGTACTAACTCCAGCAAGTCCCACACACCACCTTAGTTATATGTACTAACTCCAGTAAGTCTCCCACACCACCTTAATTATATGTACTAACTCTAGCAATTCCCCCACACCACCTTAGTTATATGTACTAACTCCAGCAAGTCCCACACACCACCTTATTTATATGTACTAACTCCAGCAATCTCCCCTACACCACCTTAGTTATATGTACTAATTCCACCAAGTCCCCCACACTGTCTTAGTTATATGTACTAACTCCATGAAGTCCCCCAGTCTGCCTTAGTTATATGTACTAAAACAAGCAAGTCCTCCACATCGCCTTAGTTATATGTACTAAAACCAGCAAGCCCCACCCACACCACCTTAGCTATATGTACTAACTCCTGTAAGCCCCCACACCACCTTAGTTATATGTACTATCTCCAGCAAGCCCCCCACCCCATCTTAGTTATATGTACTAACTCCAGCAAGCCCCCCGCACCGCCTTAGTTTATGTACTAATCCAGCAAGCCCCCACACCCCCTTAGTTATATGTACTAACTCCAGCAATCCCCCCAAACCACCTTAGTTATACGTACTAAAACAAGCAAGTCCCCCACATTGCCTTAGTTATATGTACTAACTCCAGCAAGTCCCCCACACCACCTTAGTTATATGTACTAACTCCACCAAGCCCCCCACTCCCTTAGTTATATGTACTTACTCCAGCAAGCCCCCCACACTGCCTCAGTTATATGTACTAACTCCAGCAAGCCTCCCACACCACCTTATTTATATGTACTAATCCAGCAAGCCCTTCCCACCACCTTAGTTATATTTACTAAGTCCAGCAAGCCCCTCACACCACCTTAGTTATATGTACTAACTCCAGTAACCCCCCCACACCACGTTAGTTATATGTACTAGTTCCAGCAAGTCCCCCCACACGCTACCTTAGTTATATGTACTAACTCCATCAAGCCTTACAGATCGCCTTATTTATGTGTACTAACTCCAGCAAGCCCCCCACACCGGCTTAGTTATAAATACTAATTCCACTATTGCCCAACTATTATGAAAAGTTAATCAAGTCCAACAGTGAAAGGCTATTCCACACAGTTCTCAGCTAAAGGAGTTATATGCCAAGTGAACAGGCTAATCCATTTGTCAACCATATCAAACCAATATTCAAGAGCTACACCTGCAACTATACATCTATATGCAAATGTTTATATAATTTATCCTTTGCTGACTGGGTTAGCTCCACTAGGTTAATTCATAGTTGAATATTAAGTTAACAGATTTAAAGAGCTATTTTAAGTCTAGCTAACAACCCGAGGCTAGAAACAATCTATGTGCCTTATTTCTATTAGGTGAAGACCATAACCATTATGCCAAATCTGTTTAGCAGATACTCAAGGTGGTATTTGTACTACAAGGGGAAATATGACTATCGTACAAAGATACTTCCCCTGATCTTTTTAATAGGTGTTATGGGATCTGTTACATCAACCTGAGTGACCACCAACTCAGGCAGGTGGGACCTTGTTTTAACATCTCATCTGAAGGATATTGCACATTCATTTGTTATTTGTTTGCTCAACAGATGGAACTGCAGTGTCATTTGTGTTAACATTCAGTGTATCGAATGTTCATTTTGAGGGATATATGCTTTTCATAACAGGTAAATGGGTTGTGTGTGTGGGTGTGTGTGTGTGCAAATGTTTGCACGTATGGGTTACAGTATGGTTAAGGTGGGGTATGGATATAGTGAATGTGTGTGTGTGTGGGGGGCAGGTGTATAAAAATGTCTGTCAGCTTGAGTTAGAGTAAGATTTAGGTTGGGGTACAGATATAGTGCATAGTGTATGTGTGAGTGTCTGTGTTTTAGGAGTAAGATTTAGGTTGGGGTATAGATATAGTGTATAGTGCATGTGTGAGTGTCTGTGTTTTAGGGTTAGGTTAAGGGTGAAGTACAGGGATAGATGTAAATGTGTATGTATGTGTTGTGTGTAAGTGTGTGTGTGTGTGTGTGTGTGTGTGTGTGTGTGTGTGTGTGTGTGTGTTTTAGGGTAAGGGTGAAGTACAGAGATAGATTTAAATGTGTATGTACGTGTTGATGTGTGTGTGTGTGTGTGTGTGTGTGTGTGTGTGTGTGTGTGTGTGTGTGTGTGTGCGTGTGTGTGTGTGTGTGTCTATCTGAACTTGTCTTATTTAGTGGTAGTGTTTTTCTAAACACATTTAGTGAATTATCACTTGTGACATAGGCACATTTAGATTTATATAAAAGTAATCAAACTATATTAACAAGTTAAAATTAACAAACATTCCAGGGAGATGATTTTTCTGAGTTATGAACAGAATCAGAATTCTTAAGTGGTAGTTTTACGGAAATGGTGTTTATTAGTTAAGGTGTATGGTTAGGGTTAGAGGGTGAATTAGGGTTAGCACATATTACTAAGGTGATGTAGGGGGATGAGGTATCTAAATGATGCCTTACTACCCAAAACCCCAGGCAGCAACAACATGGTTGTTCACTCAGCCTTATAACGTGATATTGACAAAGCAATGCTAATCTTAATTGGGTGGCCCAAAAACCAAGGCCACAATCAAATAACCTCAACACTTCCTTTTCTGCAGGTAATGTAAAGTTGTCCAATGCAATACATATCTGTTTTTCCCTCCTAGACATAAGCCAATGGCAAAAGAAATGGCTGGGTACTCAGACTGCTCTAAGATAAACCCAAGATGAAAGTCTGGGTATGCCACAAGTGTTCGTATGCTCATAGCTCACAACACTTGCTCATCACTACTTGAAGTTTTTGGCAAGTACCTTAACAACCACTAATCTGATCCTAGGGAATTAACTAGCCCGCCCACCATCTGATGCTACTTAACTGCGTCGCTCTACCAGAACTGGAACTCTAACCCTAAAACTCCTGGTCCCTAACCCTAATCTAAATCATTATATGGCCCTGTTCTTCCCACCATATATTCTTCCATCTTCAGATCCATGTATTAATCATTGCTAGATAAAACACTGTTTGAGTGGATAAGAATTAAAAGCAATATGAGGAGCTGGAGCTGGGAGCTGCCTGGTAAAGCCACAGGCCCACAAAACATCTTTGGGCACTGGAGAGGTTCTGTGTGAAGTATGTCAGCCAAATGCATGTAAGGTCACTATAAAAGTAGCACAGAGGCGACATATGCAGACATACTGCTGTGACATAGCATATACTGAAAAGGAACAAAATTACTGACCCTAGACTCATATCCTTTGTCATTTGGGGTATTACTTTTGTTTTCAACCAGTTTTAGTTATAGAAAGTGCCTTTTGTTGCCATAATTGTGGAATAGGTGGGTTATACGGCATTCTCTCTTGCTGTAAATGGCAATATCGGACCATCCTCCACCATGGTGTCCATAACCACTTCTGTATGGATAATAGTCAGTGGGTCAAATGGTCTGATAACTGAACATCTTCAAAAGTGTGCCTCGCAGGTATCTACCATGGCTGATGGTTATCCTTTTCAGTTTGAGCTGAAAGACTCTTGGTCAAAGTACATCTTTTCAGGTGAACACATGGCGATGAAACAAGGATCGCTGCAAATTTGCCTAGCATTTCAATTATTTTTGATTTCTCCATAGGTTGTTGATGATAGCTAGGTTGAAAGGATTTTGCTACAGTGATCTTGCTTGTCCTTGCTATACAATCTGACAACAGAACGTCTTTCATAAACTGTGCTTTCTTTAGCCACTCAGTCCTTAAAAGCAAATTTCAGATGACTGAAGATAACTTGTCTGGGTGGTCATTTACAGGATCAGGGGGATTTAGTGCCCATTGAGGTGAATCAACTATGGCTGGGTCAGTTTAAGTCCTTGTAGCAAGTATACCTAAAGGAATTTATACATGTCACTGCTTTAAACATTTTCAGGCGACCCTGTGAATGGAGATTTTTCTTTCTGTACCTGTTTTCCAATTCTTCCATTTTCTGTTGGATTTCTTTCAAGAGACTGTTGTGTTCTCTCACACTTGTAATATAATGCAGAACTTGGTAAGTTTGGATATTGACAGTTAATTTCAGAAATGCTATTACAATCTACTTCCCTTAGTCCATGGGTTGATCCTCTCCGCCCCCCACCCTTTCTGTATTATGTGACTGTGGACACGTCACTTAACTAAAGAGTCCTTCTGACATCTCTGAAGTGGGTGACTTGTGTTCATTAGGCTTACCCAAATAAGAAAAAATAAATTAAAGTTGTGTGTGTGTTTTTTAATCAGCATAATCCTTAGAACCTGTTAGAGTAATGGCACTAACTTAATTAGAGGTGTGCTCTCCAAAACTTTGGTCACCAGGGCAGCAAGCTTATCTATATTCATTGCATGCTCTGTTATTTACACTGAGATAGAAAGTCAAAGCACGTTCTCCTCTGCCTTGTGATTGGCTGATAAAGCTGTGTGTCTCACTAGTTCTTTCTGTTGGTTGGCGGATGAACTTTCTGAGATGAGCTCTGAGGTCAAAGGACTTGTGTCAGTCCTTTATAGATGGAGTAAGGAAAAATTATGAAGAGCAAATCATAAATTTGCACCACACTGCTGCATAAGTTAAATGGATGTGTGCCTTGCTCCATTCGCACTAGCTCCACCCCCCACAGTAAAAGAAATAGCAACAATCCTCAGACATAATCTAAGGTAGAATGAATGTCAGGCAACTGAAACTGTTCCGAGCAGGTGGAAATAACTTAAAAACAAGCAACAGCAAAGAAAACAGCTCCACTCACAGTGCAGTCAGATCTGTTCCTCATACCGGGGACCCAAGCAGATAGTGATCTCGCCTTTGATAATCACATTGTTAAAGTGGTTAGAAAAGATGACTTGTGGTTTATGGTGTCTCTTAGTGGTACTAATTATAAATATGGTCCGAATATGAATTTCTACCTCCCTTGTCTGTATATTCCTTTTGTATATTTTTTTTATTTTAATTGAAATTATGGCATGCTTGCTAATTCTACAGAGCCTCTGCATCCCTCATGCTGTGCTGATTTCACACAATTAGTTTTTCCTTTTCTAAGGCTGTTTTATTCTGCTGCACCTTTTCCTGAGTAGACATTTGGATTTGTCTGTAAAGGAGACACTGCTCTTGTACTTACTGACACAATCAAAAGTAAATGAGTGTCAGCAGGACAGCACTCAGTTTTGATGCAGAAAGGTCAGAAAGCTATAGGGTCTTCCTTATGAACAGGAACGTTGACTCATAGCAAAGTAAGACTGCAACATGGAGTTTTTAGGTGATAGGGGGTACCCCACACCTAAGCTCCTACCTGTTGCAGAGGTAAATCAAATGGATTTTAAAATCTCATGACAGTAGCTGAAGAAAAGTAGGATCATTTGTTGATTTAAGTCATTGTCACCAATAAAATATTCTATTAAAGTATAAACATGTGAGCACACACAAACACACACACACACACACACACACACACACACACACACACACACACACACACACACACACACACACACACACATATATATATGTGTGTGGGTTTCATTCAATGAATCAGACATGTTGCTCAGCTTTTAAATATGAGAGAGATGAGATTTGGAATGCATCTGCTTCCTGTTCTTGTGCAGTCTTACAGCTGGTATATATAAATTATTGAGGAATGTTGGAGGCACCCCTGCACATAACAGGGTGCAAGTAGGACTTCCTCTGTAAAAACGCTAAAGTTATTTTGTTGTATGTGCTAATGTGTATTTATGTACAAGATGTTTGAAAGCATGTGTGTGTGTGTGTGTGTGTGTGTGTGTGTGTGTGTGTGTGTGTGTGTGCTTGAATATGCTTCAGTTAAGTGTGCAGTGTATCTGAAGTCTGAATATTTGATGACATCTCTTCTTAGTCTCCTGTACAGCAGTACAGCAGTGGTCATTCTGAATTCAAATGTATATATATATATATATATATATATATATATATATATATATATATATATATATATATTTAATATCCTTCACAAAGTTGGTGACTGCAGCCAAGACTCATATAAAGCTACACAAAGTTGTAGCGATTGTGTAAATGTCTCTACACAGCACGTAGATCTGCCAAATGTAGGTACGCAGCAGAATAACCATGTAATGTCTGTGTTCTGATAGCATCAGACAGGGACAACCCCCAAAGACACCACTGTTGCCTGTAGCAATGACAAGGTAAGTGTGGAACCTGTAAAGAAAAAAAAAACAAATTATATAACTGATTACTCTCATATGGAAATATGTATAGGCCCCTAAACAGACCCTGTTGTCTGAGGTATACAGATATGTCAGTAATATCTCCTCTATAAGATGATTGTAAAAGACAGTTATGTTTTAGGACCAATAGTTTGCATCAAGCATTTCAATTGACCGCCATCCTTAAAACATGGAAGAGGTAAATTTTACCCTCATTTACCAGTGCTGTAATGACAATACCAACTGGAATACTATGTGTTACTACAATAAGAAGTAAGCCATTCACAAACGAGCAGGAACAAGAAATCAAAAACTCTATAGCTCTACAATACTTACTGAGAAATCCAGTCTTGTGAATAATCAAGCATCAGCTATCCACAACGTGCATCAGGCTTATAAGCAGCCCTAAGTCACAAAGACATATACAAAACATGTCATCATCACTTGCCCAGGGTGTGTGTGTGTGGGGGGGGGGGGTAGGAGCACAAGGCTGTCACCAGTGAAGTGAGTGTGCTCAAGTAAAAAACACGTGAATCTCTCAGACTGTACCATAGTCGGGACCAGTAAGAACAGATATACAACAGTCAGCAGTACTGCTGTGTGTAACAACAAATATACAACACTCAGCAGTACTGTTGTGTGTAACAACAGATATACAACACTCAGCAGTGCTGTTGTGTGTAACAACAGATATACAACACTCAGCAGTACTGTTGTATGATAGCCTGCATGTGTGTGAGGTGGTATGGGCAAGTGAAAAATATTTTCTATGTGAGTATGTCATGCACTGTGCTAACAATGCACATGGCACTTCAGACAGGTGTGAGCAGTGCATGGCAGACTACTTACTCAGTTCAGCATCATCGGCCTTGACCATGAGAACCACCTCTGCCAGTAGTTACACTGGCACTTCCACGACCATGGCTAGAAGTCAGTTGAAGAAGCTCTCATCAGGACTATGTCCAGAATAATGACGCTATGGACTACCACACATGGGTGTGGACAGTGCAATCACTGACAGAGCAGTGGATGTAATGCCACTGCAGGAACAGGATTCTACATAGCCACATCTGCTAACACCAGAAGATAGATTAGCTATCCAGCCATGTGGATGCCCACCCTCCCCCAACAGACATTCCATCACAGAAACTTCTGGATCCAGTGGTCCTTCACCCTATCTAAGGAGTTGCCCACATATTTTAGAGAGCCACTCATATCACAATGCATGAGATTTAGTAGTTGCACTATTTATTCCGAGGCCCTGGTGGAATATGCCTGCACCTCTGCTATGGCCCTACATATACATCTGGTGGCACCGAATGACACACCAGCTTCTGGAGGAGAGTGCACAGAAGGCCTCCTCTGCGCACCCTACCAGCCCTCCTGTGCAGCATCATGCCCTCACAATGACTACTGGGAGAGGCAGCCAGGTCTGCAACTGGAGTGACCACACTAGTCTCATCAATTGTGTCACCCTCAAACTGTCCTGTATCAGAGGTCTCTGTGTCCTGGGTATGCATAGGTATACTGACCGTGTCCAGAACATGGGCAGGGGATGTAGGAATCACAACATCAGTGTCAGGCTGACCCTTTGCACCCCTAGACTGTGCCTTTTCATCACTGTTATCATCATCAGAGGCTACTGATACTTCGACAGCAAGTGCTAGGAGCTCCATGTTGTCACTCTCAGCATCAGCAATGATAATAAGCAATAAACACCACAAACAGAAAAAAGGGAGAATAAAATCGATCACATGTTTTCATTATGAAGTATGTTAAACTTATAAGCAGATGCTAATGCTACTAAACCTTTGCTGTCATATAGACCTGAATCTACCTTATATACAGTATTAACAATTAACAAATGTGTGCTTACGATATGCAGTTGGGCTGGAAGCCTGCAATTCAGAAGTGGCTGTATGATAGGAATGGAAAGGAAAGAAGTTTGCTAAGTATCACCGTGTAAATGAAATGAGAACAGGAGAACAGTCCCCTCACAAGTGCAGATGAAAAAGATTCCCATAAAAAGTTTAGTGAACAGTTGGCTATCCACCCCTAATCCAAAGAAAACTTAGCTCTTTCTGTATGACCTATATTCTCCCCCGGTAATAATATCCACACACTAGAATTCATCTTACAATGGACAGCAGAAACACTTCACCAGGAGACAATCATACTGGGTGACTTAATATCAATTGTTCTCCTGTAACTCTCTGCACCCTACTGACCATAGTAATCTCCAAGGCTTCACTCAAATAATCCAAACTACAACTAGGGTAGACAAAGCATCAAAAAAGGAGTCCATTCTTGACTGAATCCTTACTAACTGCCTTGTACCATCATACCACTCTGGTAGCCTCCCAGACTCTCTTAGTGACTCTCAACACTTGTTCGCCGACATCAAGTAAATCCAGTAAAAACTTCCTCTTTCCAACAAATTGAATATACAAAAAACTTCAAACCTCAAGACTTTGTGTCCACCCTCAGACTCTGTAATTGGAATCCACTGAAATTCCTCCCCCTAGACAGTGCAGTAGAATATTTCAGTACTACCTTCCTAAACATCATAAATAACATGCCCCACCTCAGAACAGTAAAAATAAAGTCCCACTACGCCCCTTGGCTTACCAAAGAAAAAAGATCACTTCTAAAAGAAAGAGATAAAGCCTGGGAAATGTGGGTTCATTATAAAACTGCAACAAATCAACAGAAATTCCTTGAACTAAGAAATAAATCCAAAAAAGCAAATCAGACTTGACAAAAAATCACTATACTGATACACAACAAAAAAATCACTATACTGATACACAATTTAAGCACAAAAAGAACCCACAAAAATACTGGTATGCTGCTAACACAGTCCTGCAACCAGGTCAAACTGGCACACCCTCCCATCCACCAGTAACTCCACTGACAATACTGGCACCCAGTTTAACAAATATTTCACTGAATCCATAACTTTTCTCACTAATAATAACTGCTCAACACCACCAACAAACCTCTCTTCCTTAACTCATAAAAACAGCCACTTTTCCCTTCAACCAGTCCCAACAAGCACTATATATAAATATCTTAATAAACTTAAACCCACAGCACTTGTAGCAGACAAACTGCCTGCTGAATACCTCAAAATCTCAGCCAAATCCTTATCATACCCTGTCGTTTTACTAATCAGTTGCTGCATCTCTGAACAGCATATCCCTGCTCTCTGAAAAATATAACACATCATGCCATTACACAAAGGCAGCAACTCAAATTATTGGGAAACTACTACTATCCTACCACCTTTATCAAAAGTGTTCAGAAAATGCACACATACACAAATCCTAAACCATCTCTTATCCAACAAGCTTCTAACTAATAGCCAGCATGGATTCTGCCCTAATCACAGCACTACCACAGCCCTTATTAGCTTCACTAACACTATTAATCAATATTGGAATAAAGGCAACCTTGAATCTTTGATCTTTCTATATCTCTCTATAAAGCTTTAGATATTGTCTCTCATAATAAACTCTTAACTATAATATCAGAACTCAGTCTAAGCTACTCCGCCCTTGCATGGTTGCAGGTAATTTATCAGATCACAGACAAGCTGCAAAATGGTAAAATAAAATATTTCTGCTTCTACCTATTACTTTAGCTGTCTTGCAGGGGTCTATCCTTGGTCTGCTTCTCTTCAATTTATTCACCAACAACCTTCATACTGACACCCTACATTGGTCCAATATATGTTCTTACCTGGGTTAAACTACTTACACAATATATACAGATTTTTTTGCAATGCATGTGCCCTATACAGTAAGGCACACCTAAAATGTTATTCACATAAGGCTATCACTATCACTTGTGTCTAATAATGGTGTCTTTTTTCACTGTAGTATATATACTATCTTATTATACTGCACTACCCTCAAAATCAAATTCTGTAATAGTAACCAACATCGACCTTATATTGTATTAAGTGAAACACTTCTCATGTTCAATTACCTGGTTTGAAAACTAAGCTATGCTACTCAAGATTATCATGCACAGGTCTGACTTAGCTTTTCTGTTTTTTTTATTTTTTCTTATCTCAAAGTGTTCTTATTCTTTCTTATCTTAAAGTGTTATCACTGTAACTTGTATGAATGTATCTCAGTCCGCTGTATCATATGCTGTACATTACTGTATATAACTACCACTAAATGTACCCACTGTGAATTGTGTATGACAACAATTTTATAATGTATTAAGATTAGCTTTCTGTTGTACACTTACTGTAATACATTTTTCCTATTTTTCTGATCTTGTACTGTAAATAATGGAGCTTTTCTCCCCAAGCCTCCACTGAAAACGGGCAGTCTTCCCTGGTCAGACTTTCCCGGTAAACAAATGTAAAATAAATAAATAAAATAAATCACTGTAGTCTGACTCACACAGTAATCACTGACTCTTTCTTTAATATATGTATATATTATATATATATATATATATATATATATATATATATATATATATATATATATATATATATATATATATATATATATATATATATCTCGATATATATATATATATCTCGATATATATATATATATATATATATATATATATATATATATATATATATATATATATATATATATATATATATATATATATATATATGGTTTCACTTCATAATCTCGAAATGCTGAAATACCGAATTTCATCATTCTGAGACCATAAATCCGAACCATTCACAATACCGAAACCCACAATCACGAATCACACAATCACGAATATACATACACCATACACCACATAACACACGCACCATTCCACCCACAGCACACAAACCACACAATCCTACACTACATATAAGAAGGGGGGCAAGCCCCCCTACACCTCCCACACACTCCCTGCTTATGTATACCAACTCGCACATAACATAAAAAAAAAACTCACACCACGGCATTCTCCACTTGCTCAGAAACAAATGCACATCACACAAACACCAACTAATCCACCACTCACACTCATATTTACACCTCCCTACCCTACAATGTACAAAAACGCACACAGACACTCACTCATCTAGAATTTCAGGCACCATAACACTACATGCAACGTACCGGAAATGCATAAGCGCTGATTCAAGATATTCAAATTTGCTCTTATGCACTTTCGGCAGTCTAAATTTTCACCTTCATGGTCTCGGAATGCTGAAATTCGGTATTTCAGCATTTCGAGATTATGAAGTGAAACTGTATATATATATATATATATATATATATATATATATATATATATATATATGAAACACATCTTAGATATTTACATATAAAGGTATTAGAATGACACTTGCATTGTGCATATTTGGAAGCTCTGCTTGTGGCTTTCTGGGCCTGTCATCCACATCTACACCAACAACAAGGAGTCTGGTGGAACCCTCTGATGAGCTACCTTGATTCTGGTAGTGGACAGGAACTTCTCAATTTCAGTTAGTGTTGGTTTGGTAACCGGACCACCCTCCTGTAGCCACCTGTTCTTGGGCATTAACACTGGCCCTAAGATGGTCTGAGGTAATCATATCAGTTGCCTGAAATCTTATCTGGGAATAGGTTCTTCCATGACCTCTGACAGTATTTAAGTCATCGACCACCTGTTGACATATCCTGCCTTGGGCAGATTGGTCACTTCTACCTCTCCCTAACAGAAAAGAGTGACATAAGGCCTGTATAATGACCTCATTTTCTGCATCATGACATTGTGGCATATGGGGTACAGATGTCTACTTGGGTGCTTTAGCCCTGTATGAGATGAAAGACAAACAGACACAAAAATAAACAGGCAGGATGGCTGTGAGCTTAATTCTTTGTTACTGTATGCATCCAACATGCACACAATCAATTTATACCTGTTAAGTGCTCACTGCAACTACATACAAGTTAGACCCTTCGATCCACCCCATCCACCACCCCCACCAACCCTCAGACCCACAACAAAAAAAAGAAGCATATTAGAAACTCAGTTATCAGCACACATCTTATAACATTTCTGAAATGGCCATAACACAGGTTTAAACTTTGTAATACATTGCTGCATTACAATAATGATTATAACTGTAGCATTAGAAAAGAAATACGAAACTGTTACAACTGCCATATCCACTACTGTGGTGTCCAGTCAAGTAGAAATACACAAACAGAACAAATTTTTCTTTTCCTGCTAACACAGATAAAAATGTCAGACCTTCGTAAATACTTACAATACAATCATCTGCAACAACCATGAATACATAAGATAGAAAATGAAATGGTAAGTTGGTCATGCAGCATTCAGTAGCATAATTGTAGAAATGCAGACATGCACAAATGATGTTCAGTAGTCGCTGTACTTCACCATTTAATGTTAAACTTAAATCATTAGTTAAGAAACAGCAATGTACCTTGATGATACAGCCCTGCAGAAAAATAGATAAATCACCAAAGTCTTGTATTACTAGCTGGATTGATCTATGTGTTTCCCCAGTATGATACAAGGACATTAGCTACACTGTTACCTTTATATAGTGAAGAGTCAGCCATGTGAGCACTGGGAGTATGCAAATTAGGTATTAAATCATTGTCATCCCTGAATATCACAATCTGCATTAAGTGCAGGGAATGTAAGTATGGTGCAAGGACCTATGTGATTACATGCATGCATGCACTCTAGCAATGCAAGGAAGAGCAATGAGACATGTTCCCAGTTAATGGCTTGCAAGTGTCTCTGATTACAGTGGTTGCAGGAACAATCAGCTTTCACAGTATCCACTTTTTGATAGAAGGGAGAAGACACTTCAAAATGTTTTCAAGTACATTGACTGAGTTAGGAAATTGATAGTCCTAACATTCAAATATTGGCTTAAATGACCACAGTTACTGGTCCCTAATAGGGAATCTTGTTTATATTAAACTGAGTATTGTAAGCATTGCTAAATATAACATATGGCAATAAAACAGAGGTAGAATTGCTGTTATGAAAGCATAGATAATGAAAGGATGAACCAGACAGAATTAAAGGGATACACCTGCATTATTTGCAGTCTTTATTTAATATATTGTGAATACATGCCTTTGCTAACTATTTGCAATATCCCAATGAACCAGATATTCACAGTCAAATGTGAAAGGACAACTTTTATAACTTGTTTCTGATGCAACTTTGATGTGACTTAGTACAATGTCACATTATCATCCTATCTAAAGTCTTTATTCATAGGTTCATAGGTTCATACTAGGCTATCTGCCCTAGGGCATTTATAAGCCTAGTCAGAGTGTGTTTGGCTTTCACCACCCATTTTAAATTAATTTTGCTATGCCCTTTTTCGAGGATAGTATACTGTGCCTCTGTCTAACAGTGACACAGAAGTGATACCTGGGGTAAACCTACGATCTCCCATCCACTCATCAAGATTCCTCTTGAAGAGAGTCAATGAGGGACTCTGCCTAACCTGACTGGGATTTTATTCCAGAGTGAAGGGTGCCTCTGGGTTATGAATCTGTCCCTCCAGCATGTCCTATTTATTTCAGTGCTGAGGTTCAAGTCTCTCGAGCGCGTAGTTCGATGGGATTTGGATTTTCTGAGGTGCAGCATGTCCATTAATTCCGGGTTGGACATGGCTTTATACGTCAGGCACAGATCACCTTTGAGCAGGCAGTATGCCACTGAGTAGAGCTGGAGTTTCTTTAACCGGGCAGCATATGGCATCTGTTTGAGCCTTTTGATCCTCTTGGTGAGGTACTTTTGGGGTCTTTCCAGTTGCTGCAGGTGTCTGGTAAGGTACATCCCAAAAGAGGCATTGTACTCAATTATGGGCCTGATGAGGGATGAGTAAAGAGGCACGATGACCTCCCCTGATCTAGATGTGAATCCCTTCATGATTAGGTGGGCTATATAAAATGTTTTTCTAACCACTTTGGCCACGTGGTTGTCAAATGAGAGATTGCTATCAACTTGGGTCCCCAGGTCCCTAATGACTTCTTCTGTACTTAATGGATTACCACCTATGTGGTAATTTGTGGGCACTTTGTTTCTGCCAAAGGGGATGACTATACACTTTTTGGCGTTTAGCTTGAGGCCATGGCTTTGGCACCAGTTGTTTGTTTCTATGAGGCCCTTTTGGAGGATGCTTGTGTCAGCTGGAGAGATTGCCTTGCTAATGTATGTCTTTGTCTGTAGAAAACAGTGTGAAATGATTACTTTCAATACCCTTCTATGAGGGTTCAAAGTTATATAGGTCCCTGTTGCAACATTGCAAATTTGGTCAAACATGTCCACGTAAAGTATTTGCTCTACAATAGTTCTTTTCTTGTACCATTTGTGTGCTGCTTGGCAAAACAAAAAACACTTTCATGGCTTAAGGAAAAAGGTGACAAATTTAGTTTAGACTGCGCAGGCAGTGCAAACCAGCCAGGTGACATTGAGCAGCCATAAGTTCTATGTAGTACTCAGAGAAGAAAATACACTTGATGGGAACTTTCTCTGTGGCACAAGGTGTAAGTATAAACTTATAGATAAAGGATATCTTATACATGGTTCAAATCCTCTTACATGATACTTTTACAGAGGATTGTTTGAATACATATTTAATCACATTTGTGATACCATTGTGCTGTTGTATAAAAATCAACTGTCATCACTATTGCTAGCAACATGTGATCATTAATCTGTCCACTTTCACATTATCTGTCATTAACTTCAAGTCTGATACTGTGTTCCACAATGTGTACATGGCTGATGTTGCAATGAGATGTGACAAGGAAAATATTTTTTCACTTGAATGCACTCTTTGCTCTGGTAATTGGTACACACACACACACACACACACACACACACACACACACACACATATATATATATATATATATATATATATATATATATATATATGTAAATATGGGTGTACTTCATAAGATCGACAGACCATTTGGTCGACAGCTTATTTGGTCGACAAGCAGTATTCAAGGCACTTAACAGGGATTTGCCCCCCTCCCCAATGTTGTGCAACCCTGGAGTTGATATATATATAGTTGGGGGTTGTGGGGGGCACGTTTAAAACATGAAAGTATAACAAAAACTACACATTTGAAAGGAAAATAGGTGGTGGGCTTCGCGCCCCACACCACCTCCCCTAACTATATATATCAACTCCAGGGTCGCACAATATTGGAGACGGTGGCAAATCCCAGGTTTTTGCCTTGAATACTTGTTGTCGATCTTATGAAGTAGACCCATATGTGTATATATATATATATATATATATATATATATATATATATATATATAAATATATATATATATATATATATATATATATATATATATATATATATATGTATATATATATATATTTATATATGTATATATATACACATACACACACACATGCATTGCGTTTCACTTACTTCCTGTAATTTCTCTATCATATATTTCTCTTCTAATATCTTTTATATTTGGTCTCTGCTTGGAAGCATGCAAACAGGATTCAATACCTAAGGGAAAAAGTGAACAATGTAGTTTATGCTGCATTACATAACTCAAACATGCCTGGCATCAATGCACTGCCCTTCATAGCAGGGAGAATACATTACATAACTCAAACATGCCTGGCATCAATGCACTGCCCTTCATAGCAGGGAGAATACATTACATAACTCAAACATGCCTGGCATCAATGCACTGCCCTTCATAGCAGGGAGAATACATTACATAACTCAAACATGCCTGGTATCGATGCACTGCCCTTCATAGCAGGGAGAATACATTACATAACTCAAACATGCCTGGCATCCATGCACTGCCCTTCATAGCAGGGAGAATACATTACATAACTCAAACATGCCTGGCATCAATGCACTGCCCTTCATAGCAGGGAGAATACATACTGGAGAATACATTACATAACTCAAACATGCCTGGCATCAATGCACTGCCCTTCATAGCAGGGAGAATACATTACATAACTCAAACATGCCTGGTATCAATGCACTGCCCTTCATAGCAGGGAGAATACATTACATAACTCAAACATGCCTGGTATCAATGCACTGCCCTTCATAGCAGGGAGAATACATTACATAACTCAAACATGCCTGGCATCAATGCACTGCCCTTCATAGCAGGGAGAATACATTACATAACTCAAACATGCCTGGTATCAATGCACTGCCCTTCATAGCAGGGAGAATACATTACATAACTCAAACATGCCTGGTATCAATGCACTGCCCTTCATAGCAGAGAATACATTACATAACTCAAACATGCCTGGCATCAATGCACTGCCCTTCATAGCAGGAGAATACATTACATAACTCAAACATGCCTGGCATCAATGCACTGCCCTTCATAGCAGGAGAATACATTACATAACTCAAACATGCCTGGCATCAATGCACTGCCCTTCATAGCAGGGAGAATACATTACATAACTCAAACATGCCTGGTATCAATGCACTGCCCTTCATAGCAGGGAGAATACATTACATAACTCAAACATGCCTGGTATCAATGCACTGCCCTTCATAGCAGGGAGAATACATTACATAACTCAAACATGCCTGGTATCAATGCACTGCCCTTCATAGCAGGGAGAATACATTACATAACTCAAACATGCCTGGTATCAATGCACTGCCCTTCATAGCAGGGAGAATACATTACATAACTCAAACATGCCTGGAATCAATGCACTGCCCTTCATAGCAGGGAGAATACATTACATAACTCAAACATGCCTGGTATCAATGCACTGCCCTTCATAGCAGGGAGAATACATTACATAACTCAAACATGCCTGGTATCAATGCACTGCCCTTCATAGCAGGGAGAATACATTACATAACTCAAACATGCCTGGCATCAATGCACTGCCCTTCATAGCAGGGAGAATACATTACATAACTCAAACATGCCTGGCATCAATGCACTGCCCTTCATAGCAGGGAGAATACATTACATAACTCAAACATGCCTGGCATCAATGCACTGCCCTTCATAGCAGGGAGAATACATTACATAACTCAAACATGCCTGGCATCAATGCACTGCCCTTCATAGCAGGGAGAATACATTACATAACTCAAACATGCCTGGCATCAATGCACTGCCCTTCATAGCAGGGAGAATACATTACATAACTCAAACATGCCTGGCATCAATGCACTGCCCTTCATAGCAGGGAGAATACATTACATAACTCAAACATGCCTGGTATCAATGCACTGCCCTTCATAGCAGAGAGAATACATTACATAACTCAAACATGCCTGGTATCAATGCACTGCCCTTCATAGCAGAGAGAATACATTACATAACTCAAACATGCCTGGCATCAATGCACTGCCCTTCATAGCAGGGAGAATACATTACATAACTCAAACATGCCTGGCATCAATGCACTGCCCTTCATAGCAGGGAGAATACATTACATAACTCAAACATGCCTGGCATCAATGCACTGCCCTTCATAGCAGGGAGAATACATTACATAACTCAAACATGCCTGGCATCAATGCACTGCCCTTCATAGCAGGGAGAATACATTACATAACTCAAACATGCCTGGCATCAATGCACTGCCCTTCATAGCAGGGAGAATACATTACATAACTCAAACATGCCTGGTATCAATGCACTGCCCTTCATAGCAGGGAGAATACATTACATAACTCAAACATGCCTGGCATCAATGCACTGCCCTTCATAGCAGGAGAATACATTACATAACTCAAACATGCCTGGCATCAATGCACTGCCCTTCATAGCAGGGAGAATACATTACATAACTCAAACATGCCTGGCATCAATGCACTGCCCTTCATAGCAGGAGAATACATTACATAACTCAAACATGCCTGGCATCAATGCACTGCCCTTCATAGCAGGGAGAATACATTACATAACTCAAACATGCCTGGCATCAATGCACTGCCCTTCATAGCAGGAGAATACATTACATAACTCAAACATGCCTGGCATCAATGCACTGCCCTTCATAGCAGGGAGAATACATTACATAACTCAAACATGCCTGGCATCAATGCACTGCCCTTCATAGCAGGGAGAATACATTACATAACTCAAACATGCCTGGCATCAATGCACTGCCCTTCATAGCAGGGAGAATACATTACATAACTCAAACATGCCTGGTATCAATGCACTGCCCTTCATAGCAGGAGAATACATTACATAACTCAAACATGCCTGGCATCAATGCACTGCCCTTCATAGCAGGGAGAATACATTACATAACTCAAACATGCCTGGCATCAATGCACTGCCCTTCATAGCAGGGAGAATACATTACATAACTCAAACATGCCTGGCATCAATGCACTGCCCTTCATAGCAGGGAGAATACATTACATAACTCAAACATGCCTGGCATCAATGCACTGCCCTTCATAGCAGGGAGAATACATTACATAACTCAAACATGCCTGGCATCAATGCACTGCCCTTCATAGCAGGGAGAATACATTACATAACTCAAACATGCCTGGCATCAATGCACTGCCCTTCATAGCAGGAGAATACATTACATAACTCAAACATGCCTGGCATCAATGCACTGCCCTTCATAGCAGGGAGAATACATTACATAACTCAAACATGCCTGGTATCAATGCACTGCCCTTCATAGCAGGGAGAATACATTACATAACTCAAACATGCCTGGCATCAATGCACTGCCCTTCATAGCAGGGAGAATACATTACAAACATGCCTGGCATCAATGCACTGCCCTTCATAGCAGGGAGAATACATTACATAACTCAAACATGCCTGGCATCAATGCACTGCCCTTCATAGCAGGGAGAATACATTACATAACTCAAACATGCCTGGTATCAATGCACTGCCCTTCATAGCAGGAGAATACATTACATAACTCAAACATGCCTGGTATCAATGCACTGCCCTTCATAGCAGGGAGAATACATTACATAACTCAAACATGCCTGGCATCAATGCACTGCCCTTCATAGCAGGGAGAATACATTACATAACTCAAACATGCCTGGCATCAATGCACTGCCCTTCATAGCAGGGAGAATACATTACATAACTCAAACATGCCTGGCATCAATGCACTGCCCTTCATAGCAGGAGAATACATTACATAACTCAAACATGCCTGGTATCAATGCACTGCCCTTCATAGCAGGAGAATACATTACATAACTCAAACATGCCTGGTATCAATGCACTGCCCTTCATAGCAGGGAGAATACATTACATAACTCAAACATGCCTGGTATCAATGCACTGCCCTTCATAGCAGGGAGAATACATTACATAACTCAAACATGCCTGGCATCAATGCACTGCCCTTCATAGCAGGAGAATACATTACATAACTCAAACATGCCTGGCATCAATGCACTGCCCTTCATAGCAGGGAGAATACATTACATAACTCAAACATGCCTGGCATCAATGCACTGCCCTTCATAGCAGGGGGAATACATTACATAACTCAAACATGCCTGGTATCAATGCACTACCCTTCATAGCAGGGAGAATACATTACATAACTCAAACATGCCTGGTATCAATGCACTGCCCTTCATAGCAGGGAGAATACATTACATAACTCAAACATGCCTGGTATCAATGCACTGCCCTTCATAGCAGGGAATACATTACATAACTCAAACCTGGCATCAATGCACTGCCCTTCATAGCAGGAGAATACATTACATAACTCAAACATGCCTGGCATCAATGCACTGCCCTTCATAGCAGGGAGAATACATTACATAACTCAAACATGCCTGGCATCAATGCACTGCCCTTCATAGCAGGAGAATACATTACATAACTCAAACATGCCTGGCATCAATGCACTGCCCTTCATAGCAGGGAGAATACATTACATAACTCAAACATGCCTGGCATCAATGCACTGCCCTTCATAGCAGGGAGAATACATTACATAACTCAAACATGCCTGGCATCAATGCACTGCCCTTCATAGCAGGAGAATACATTACATAACTCAAACATGCCTGGCATCAATGCACTGCCCTTCATAGCAGGGAGAATACATTACATAACTCAAACATGCCTGGCATCAATGCACTGCCCTTCATAGCAGGGAGAATACATTACATAACTCAAACATGCCTGGCATCAATGCACTGCCCTTCATAGCAGGGAGAATACATTACATAACTCAAACATGCCTGGCATCAATGCACTGCCCTTCATAGCAGTGTGCATACATAACATAACTCAAACATGCCTGGCATCAATGCACTGCCCTTCATAGCAGGGAGAATACATTACATAACTCAAACATGCCTGGCATCAATGCACTGCCCTTCATAGCAGGGAGAATACATTACATAACTCAAACATGCCTGGCATCAATGCACTGCCCTTCATAGCAGGCAAAATACATTACATAACTCAAACATGCCTGGCATCAATGCACTGCCCTTCATAGCAGGGAGAATACATTACATAACTCAAACATGCCTGGCATCAATGCACTGCCCTTCATAGCAGGAGAATACATTACATAACTCAAACATGCCTGGCATCAATGCACTGCCCTTCATAGCAGGGAGAATACATTACATAACTCAAACATGCCTGGCATCAATGCACTGCCCTTCATAGCAGGGAGAATACATTACATAACTCAAACATGCCTGGCATCAATGCACTGCCCTTCATAGCAGGGAGAATACATTACATAACTCAAACATGCCTGGCATCAATGCACTGCCCTTCATAGCAGGGAGAATACATTACATAACTCAAACATGCCTGGCATCAATGCACTGCCCTTCATAGCAGGAGAATACATTACATAACTCAAACATGCCTGGCATCAATGCACTGCCCTTCATAGCAGGGAGAATACATTACATAACTCAAACATGCCTGGCATCAATGCACTGCCCTTCATAGCAGGGAGAATACATTACATAACTCAAACATGCCTGGCATCAATGCACTGCCCTTCATAGCAGGAGAATACATTACATAACTCAAACATGCCTGGCATCAATGCACTGCCCTTCATAGCAGGGAGAATACATTACATAACTCAAACATGCCTGGCATCAATGCACTGCCCTTCATAGCAGGGAGAATACATTACATAACTCAAACATGCCTGGCATCAATGCACTGCCCTTCATAGCAGGAGAATACATTACATAACTCAAACATGCCTGGCATCAATGCACTGCCCTTCATAGCAGGGAGAATACATTACATAACTCAAACATGCCTGGCATCAATGCACTGCCCTTCATAGCAGGAGAATACATTACATAACTCAAACATGCCTGGCATCAATGCACTGCCCTTCATAGCAGGGAGAATACATTACATAACTCAAACATGCCTGGCATCAATGCACTGCCCTTCAGCAGGGAGAATATTACATAACTCAAACATGCCTGGCATCAATGCACTGCCCTTCATAGCAGGGAGAATACATTACATAACTCAAACATGCCTGGCATCAATGCACTGCCCTTCATAGCAGGGAGAATACATTACATAACTCAAACATGCCTGGTATCAATGCACTGCCCTTCATAGCAGGGAGAATACATTACATAACTCAAACATGCCTGGCATCAATGCACTGCCCTTCATAGCAGGGAGAATACATTACATAACTCAAACATGCCTGGCATCAATGCACTGCCCTTCATAGCAGGGAGAATACATTACATAACTCAAACATGCCTGGCATCAATGCACTGCCCTTCATAGCAGGGAGAATACATTACATAACTCAAACATGCCTGGCATCAATGCACTGCCCTTCATAGCAGGAGAATACATTACATAACTCAAACATGCCTGGCATCAATGCACTGCCCTTCATAGCAGGGAGAATACATTACATAACTCAAACATGCCTGGCATCAATGCACTGCCCTTCATAGCAGGAGAATACATTACATAACTCAAACATGCCTGGCATCAATGCACTGCCCTTCATAGCAGGGAGAATACATTACATAACTCAAACATGCCTGGTATCAATGCACTGCCCTTCATAGCAGGGAGAATACATTACATAACTCAAACATGCCTGGCATCAATGCACTGCCCTTCATAGCAGGGAGAATACATTACATAACTCAAACATGCCTGGCATCAATGCACTGCCCTTCATAGCAGGGAGAATACATTACATAACTCAAACATGCCTGGCATCAATGCACTGCCCTTCATAGCAGGGAGAATACATTACATAACTCAAACATGCCTGGCATCAATGCACTGCCCTTCATAGCAGGAGAATACATTACATAACTCAAACATGCCTGGCATCAATGCACTGCCCTTCATAGCAGGGAGAATACATTACATAACTCAAACATGCCTGGTATCAATGCACTGCCCTTCATAGCAGGGAGAATACATTACATAACTCAAACATGCCTGGTATCAATGCACTGCCCTTCATAGCAGGGAGAATACATTACATAACTCAAACATGCCTGGCATCAATGCACTGCCCTTCATAGCAGGGAGAATACATTACATAACTCAAACATGCCTGGCATCAATGCACTGCCCTTCATAGCAGGGAGAATACATTACATAACTCAAACATGCCTGGCATCAATGCACTGCCCTTCATAGCAGGGAGAATACATTACATAACTCAAACATGCCTGGCATCAATGCACTGCCCTTCATAGCAGGAGAATACATTACATAACTCAAACATGCCTGGCATCAATGCACTGCCCTTCATAGCAGGGAGAATACATTACATAACTCAAACATGCCTGGCATCAATGCACTGCCCTTCATAGCAGGGAGAATACATTACATAACTCAAACATGCCTGGCATCAATGCACTGCCCTTCATAGCAGGGAGAATACATTACATAACTCAAACATGCCTGGCATCAATGCACTGCCCTTCATAGCAGGGAGAATACATTACATAACTCAAACATGCCTGGCATCAATGCACTGCCCTTCATAGCAGGGAGAATACATTACATAACTCAAACATGCCTGGCATCAATGCACTGCCCTTCATAGCAGGGAGAATACATTACATAACTCAAACATGCCTGGCATCAATGCACTGCCCTTCATAGCAGGGAGAATACATTACATAACTCAAACATGCCTGGCATCAATGCACTGCCCTTCATAGCAGGGAGAATACATTACATAACTCAAACATGCCTGGCATCAATGCACTGCCCTTCATAGCAGGGAGAATACATTACATAACTCAAACATGCCTGGCATCAATGCACTGCCCTTCATAGCAGGGAGAATACATTACATAACTCAAACATGCCTGGCATCAATGCACTGCCCTTCATAGCAGGGAGAATACATTACATAACTCAAACATGCCTGGCATCAATGCACTGCCCTTCATAGCAGGGAGAATACATTACATAACTCAAACATGCCTGGCATCAATGCACTGCCCTTCATAGCAGGGAGAATACATTACATAACTCAAACATGCCTGGCATCAATGCACTGCCCTTCATAGCAGGAGAATACATTACATAACTCAAACATGCCTGGCATCAATGCACTGCCCTTCATAGCAGGGAGAATACATTACATAACTCAAACATGCCTGGCATCAATGCACTGCCCTTCATAGCAGGGAGAATACATTACATAACTCAAACATGCCTGGTATCAATGCACTGCCCTTCATAGCAGGGAGAATACATTACATAACTCAAACATGCCTGGCATCAATGCACTGCCCTTCATAGCAGGGAGAATACATTACATAACTCAAACATGCCTGGCATCAATGCACTGCCCTTCATAGCAGGGAGAATACATTACATAACTCAAACATGCCTGGCATCAATGCACTGCCCTTCATAGCAGGGAGAATACATTACATAACTCAAACATGCCTGGTATCAATGCACTGCCCTTCATAGCAGGGAGAATACATTACATAACTCAAACATGCCTGGCATCAATGCACTGCCCTTCATAGCAGGGAGAATACATTACATAACTCAAACATGCCTGGTATCAATGCACTGCCCTTCATAGCAGGGAGAATACATTACATAACTCAAACATGCCTGGTATCAATGCACTGCCCTTCATAGCAGGGAGAATACATTACATAACTCAAACATGCCTGGCATCAATGCACTGCCCTTCATAGCAGGGAGAATACATTACATAACTCAAACATGCCTGGTATCAATGCACTGCCCTTCATAGCAGGGAGAATACATTACATAACTCAAACATGCCTGGTATCAATGCACTGCCCTTCATAGCAGGGAGAATACATTACATAACTCAAACATGCCTGGCATCAATGCACTGCCCTTCATAGCAGGGAGAATACATTACATAACTCAAACATGCCTGGCATCAATGCACTGCCCTTCATAGCAGGGAGAATACATTACATAACTCAAACATGCCTGGCATCAATGCACTGCCCTTCATAGCAGGGAGAATACATTACATAACTCAAACATGCCTGGCATCAATGCACTGCCCTTCATAGCAGGAGGAATACATTACATAACTCAAACATGCCTGGTATCAATGCACTGCCCTTCATAGCAGGGAGAATACATTACATAACTCAAACATGCCTGGTATCAATGCACTGCCCTTCATAGCAGGGAGAATACATTACATAACTCAAACATGCCTGGTATCAATGCACTGCCCTTCATAGCAGGGAGAATACATTACATAACTCAAACATGCCTGGCATCAATGCACTGCCCTTCATAGCAGGAGAATACATTACATAACTCAAACATGCCTGGTATCAATGCACTGCCCTTCATAGCAGGGAGAATACATTACATAACTCAAACATGCCTGGCATCAATGCACTGCCCTTCATAGCAGGGAGAATACATTACATAACTCAAACATGCCTGGCATCAATGCACTGCCCTTCATAGCAGGGAGAATACATTACATAACTCAAACATGCCTGGCATCAATGCACTGCCCTTCATAGCAGGGAGAATACATTACATAACTCAAACATGCCTGGCATCAATGCACTGCCCTTCATAGCAGGGAGAATACATTACATAACTCAAACATGCCTGGTATCAATGCACTGCCCTTCATAGCAGGGAGAATACATTACATAACTCAAACATGCCTGGTATCAATGCACTGCCCTTCATAGCAGGGAGAATACATTACATAACTCAAACATGCCTGGTATCAATGCACTGCCCTTCATAGCAGGGAGAATACATTACATAACTCAAACATGCCTGGTATCAATGCACTGCCCTTCATAGCAGGGAGAATACATTACATAACTCAAACATGCCTGGAATCAATGCACTGCCCTTCATAGCAGGCAGAATACATTACATAACTCAAACATGCCTGGTATCAATGCACTGCCCTTCATAGCAGGGAGAATACATTACATAACTCAAACATGCCTGGTATCAATGCACTGCCCTTCATAGCAGGGAGAATACATTACATAACTCAAACATGCCTGGCATCAATGCACTGCCCTTCATAGCAGGGAGAATACATTACATAACTCAAACATGCCTGGTATCAATGCACTGCCCTTCATAGCAGGGAGAATACATTACATAACTCAAACATGCCTGGCATCAATGCACTGCCCTTCATAGCAGGGAGAATACATTACATAACTCAAACATGCCTGGCATCAATGCACTGCCCTTCATAGCAGGGAGAATACATTACATAACTCAAACATGCCTGGCATCAATGCACTGCCCTTCATAGCAGGGAGAATACATTACATAACTCAAACATGCCTGGCATCAATGCACTGCCCTTCATAGCAGGGAGAATACATTACATAACTCAAACATGCCTGGTATCAATGCACTGCCCTTCATAGCAGGGAGAATACATTACATAACTCAAACATGCCTGGTATCAATGCACTGCCCTTCATAGCAGGAGAATACATTACATAACTCAAACATGCCTGGTATCAATGCACTGCCCTTCATAGCAGGGAGAATACATTACATAACTCAAACATGCCTGGCATCAATGCACTGCCCTTCATAGCAGGGAGAATACATTACATAACTCAAACATGCCTGGCATCAATGCACTGCCCTTCATAGCAGGGAGAATACATTACATAACTCAAACATGCCTGGCATCAATGCACTGCCCTTCATAGCAGGGAGAATACATTACATAACTCAAACATGCCTGGTATCAATGCACTGCCCTTCATAGCAGGGAGAATACATTACATAACTCAAACATGCCTGGCATCAATGCACTGCCCTTCATAGCAGGGAGAATACATTACATAACTCAAACATGCCTGGCATCAATGCACTGCCCTTCATAGCAGGGAGAATACATTACATAACTCAAACATGCCTGGCATCAATGCACTGCCCTTCATAGCAGGGAGAATACATTACATAACTCAAACATGCCTGGCATCAATGCACTGCCCTTCATAGCAGGGAGAATACATTACATAACTCAAACATGCCTGGCATCAATGCACTGCCCTTCATAGCAGGGAGAATACATTACATAACTCAAACATGCCTGGTATCAATGCACTGCCCTTCATAGCAGGGAGAATACATTACATAACTCAAACATGCCTGGCATCAATGCACTGCCCTTCATAGCAGGGAGAATACATTACATAACTCAAACATGCCTGGCATCAATGCACTGCCCTTCATAGCAGGGAGAATACATTACATAACTCAAACATGCCTGGTATCAATGCACTGCCCTTCATAGCAGGGAGAATACATTACATAACTCAAACATGCCTGGTATCAATGCACTGCCCTTCATAGCAGGGAGAATACATTACATAACTCAAACATGCCTGGTATCAATGCACTGCCCTTCATAGCAGGGAGAATACATTACATAACTCAAACATGCCTGGTATCAATGCACTGCCCTTCATAGCAGGGAGAATACATTACATAACTCAAACATGCCTGGCATCAATGCACTGCCCTTCATAGCAGGGAGAATACATTACATAACTCAAACATGCCTGGCATCAATGCACTGCCCTTCATAGCAGGAGAATACATTACATAACTCAAACATGCCTGGCATCAATGCACTGCCCTTCATAGCAGGGAGAATACATTACATAACTCAAACATGCCTGGTATCAATGCACTGCCCTTCATAGCAGGGAGAATACATTACATAACTCAAACATGCCTGGCATCAATGCACTGCCCTTCATAGCAGGGAGAATACATTACATAACTCAAACATGCCTGGTATCAATGCACTGCCCTTCATAGCAGGGAGAATACATTACATAACTCAAACATGCCTGGTATCAATGCACTGCCCTTCATAGCAGGGAGAATACATTACATAACTCAAACATGCCTGGTATCAATGCACTGCCCTTCATAGCAGGGAGAATACATTACATAACTCAAACATGCCTGGCATCAATGCACTGCCCTTCATAGCAGGGAGAATACATTACATAACTCAAACATGCCTGGCATCAATGCACTGCCCTTCATAGCAGGGAGAATACATTACATAACTCAAACATGCCTGGTATCAATGCACTGCCCTTCATAGCAGGGAGAATACATTACATAACTCAAACATGCCTGGTATCAATGCACTGCCCTTCATAGCAGGGAGAATACATTACATAACTCAAACATGCCTGGTATCAATGCACTGCCCTTCATAGCAGGGAGAATACATTACATAACTCAAACATGCCTGGCATCAATGCACTGCCCTTCATAGCAGGGAGAATACATTACATAACTCAAACATGCCTGGCATCAATGCACTGCCCTTCATAGCAGGGAGAATACATTACATAACTCAAACATGCCTGGTATCAATGCACTGCCCTTCATAGCAGGGAGAATACATTACATAACTCAAACATGCCTGGTATCAATGCACTGCCCTTCATAGCAGGGAGAATACATTACATAACTCAAACATGCCTGGTATCAATGCACTGCCCTTCATAGCAGGGAGAATACATTACATAACTCAAACATGCCTGGCATCAATGCACTGCCCTTCATAGCAGGGAGAATACATTACATAACTCAAACATGCCTGGCATCAATGCACTGCCCTTCATAGCAGGAGAATACATTACATAACTCAAACATGCCTGGCATCAATGCACTGCCCTTCATAGCAGGGAGAATACATTACATAACTCAAACATGCCTGGCATCAATGCACTGCCCTTCATAGCAGGGAGAATACATTACATAACTCAAACATGCCTGGCATCAATGCACTGCCCTTCATAGCAGGGAGAATACATTACATAACTCAAACATGCCTGGCATCAATGCACTGCCCTTCATAGCAGGGAGAATACATTACATAACTCAAACATGCCTGGCATCAATGCACTGCCCTTCATAGCAGGGAGAATACATTACATAACTCAAACATGCCTGGCATCAATGCACTGCCCTTCATAGCAGGGAGAATACATTACATAACTCAAACATGCCTGGCATCAATGCACTGCCCTTCATAGCAGGGAGAATACATTACATAACTCAAACATGCCTGGCATCAATGCACTGCCCTTCATAGCAGGGAGAATACATTACATAACTCAAACATGCCTGGCATCAATGCACTGCCCTTCATAGCAGGGAGAATACATTACATAACTCAAACATGCCTGGCATCAATGCACTGCCCTTCATAGCAGGGAGAATACATTACATAACTCAAACATGCCTGGCATCAATGCACTGCCCTTCATAGCAGGGAGAATACATTACATAACTCAAACATGCCTGGCATCAATGCACTGCCCTTCATAGCAGGAGAATACATTACATAACTCAAACATGCCTGGCATCAATGCACTGCCCTTCATAGCAGGGAGAATACATTACATAACTCAAACATGCCTGGCATCAATGCACTGCCCTTCATAGCAGGGAGAATACATTACATAACTCAAACATGCCTGGCATCAATGCACTGCCCTTCATAGCAGGAGAATACATTACATAACTCAAACATGCCTGGCATCAATGCACTGCCCTTCATAGCAGGGAGAATACATTACATAACTCAAACATGCCTGGCATCAATGCACTGCCCTTCATAGCAGGGAGAATACATTACATAACTCAAACATGCCTGGCATCAATGCACTGCCCTTCATAGCAGGGAGAATACATTACATAACTCAAACATGCCTGGCATCAATGCACTGCCCTTCATAGCAGGGAGAATACATTACATAACTCAAACATGCCTGGCATCAATGCACTGCCCTTCATAGCAGGGAGAATACATTACATAACTCAAACATGCCTGGCATCAATGCACTGCCCTTCATAGCAGGGAGAATACATTACATAACTCAAACATGCCTGGCATCAATGCACTGCCCTTCATAGCAGGGAGAATACATTACATAACTCAAACATGCCTGGCATCAATGCACTGCCCTTCATAGCAGGGAGAATACATTACATAACTCAAACATGCCTGGCATCAATGCACTGCCCTTCATAGCAGGGAGAATACATTACATAACTCAAACATGCCTGGCATCAATGCACTGCCCTTCATAGCAGGGAGAATACATTACATAACTCAAACATGCCTGGCATCAATGCACTGCCCTTCATAGCAGGGAGAATACATTACATAACTCAAACATGCCTGGTATCAATGCACTGCCCTTCATAGCAGGGAGAATACATTACATAACTCAAACATGCCTGGCATCAATGCACTGCCCTTCATAGCAGGGAGAATACATTACATAACTCAAACATGCCTGGCATCAATGCACTGCCCTTCATAGCAGGGAGAATACATTACATAACTCAAACATGCCTGGTATCAATGCACTGCCCTTCATAGCAGGGAGAATACATTACATAACTCAAACATGCCTGGTATCAATGCACTGCCCTTCATAGCAGGGAGAATACATTACATAACTCAAACATGCCTGGTATCAATGCACTGCCCTTCATAGCAGGGAGAATACATTACATAACTCAAACATGCCTGGTATCAATGCACTGCCCTTCATAGCAGGAGAATACATTACATAACTCAAACATGCCTGGCATCAATGCACTGCCCTTCATAGCAGGGAGAATACATTACATAACTCAAACATGCCTGGCATCAATGCACTGCCCTTCATAGCAGGGAGAATACATTACATAACTCAAACATGCCTGGTATCAATGCACTGCCCTTCATAGCAGGGAGAATACATTACATAACTCAAACATGCCTGGCATCAATGCACTGCCCTTCATAGCAGGAGAATACATTACATAACTCAAACATGCCTGGCATCAATGCACTGCCCTTCATAGCAGGGAGAATACATTACATAACTCAAACATGCCTGGCATCAATGCACTGCCCTTCATAGCAGGGAGAATACATTACATAACTCAAACATGCCTGGCATCAATGCACTGCCCTTCATAGCAGGAGAATACATTACATAACTCAAACATGCCTGGCATCAATGCACTGCCCTTCATAGCAGGGAGAATACATTACATAACTCAAACATGCCTGGCATCAATGCACTGCCCTTCATAGCAGGGAGAATACATTACATAACTCAAACATGCCTGGCATCAATGCACTGCCCTTCATAGCAGGGAGAATACATTACATAACTCAAACATGCCTGGCATCAATGCACTGCCCTTCATAGCAGGGAGAATACATTACATAACTCAAACATGCCTGGCATCAATGCACTGCCCTTCATAGCAGGGAGAATACATTACATAACTCAAACATGCCTGGCATCAATGCACTGCCCTTCATAGCAGGGAGAATACATTACATAACTCAAACATGCCTGGCATCAATGCACTGCCCTTCATAGCAGGAGAATACATTACATAACTCAAACATGCCTGGCATCAATGCACTGCCCTTCATAGCAGGGAGAATACATTACATAACTCAAACATGCCTGGCATCAATGCACTGCCCTTCATAGCAGGGAGAATACATTACATAACTCAAACATGCCTGGCATCAATGCACTGCCCTTCATAGCAGGGAGAATACATTACATAACTCAAACATGCCTGGCATCAATGCACTGCCCTTCATAGCAGGGAGAATACATTACATAACTCAAACATGCCTGGTATCAATGCACTGCCCTTCATAGCAGGGAGAATACATTACATAACTCAAACATGCCTGGCATCAATGCACTGCCCTTCATAGCAGGGAGAATACATTACATAACTCAAACATGCCTGGTATCAATGCACTGCCCTTCATAGCAGGGAGAATACATTACATAACTCAAACATGCCTGGCATCAATGCACTGCCCTTCATAGCAGGGAGAATACATTACATAACTCAAACATGCCTGGCATCAATGCACTGCCCTTCATAGCAGGGAGAATACATTACATAACTCAAACATGCCTGGTATCAATGCACTGCCCTTCATAGCAGGGAGAATACATTACATAACTCAAACATGCCTGGCATCAATGCACTGCCCTTCATAGCAGGAGAATACATTACATAACTCAAACATGCCTGGTATCAATGCACTGCCCTTCATAGCAGGGAGAATACATTACATAACTCAAACATGCCTGGCATCAATGCACTGCCCTTCATAGCAGGAGAATACATTACATAACTCAAACATGCCTGGTATCGATGCACTGCCCTTCATAGCAGGGAGAATACATTACATAACTCAAACATGCCTGGCATCAATGCACTGCCCTTCATAGCAGGGAGAATACATTACATAACTCAAACATGCCTGGCATCAATGCACTGCCCTTCATAGCAGGGAGAATACATTACATAACTCAAACATGCCTGGCATCAATGCACTGCCCTTCATAGCAGGAGAATACATTACATAACTCAAACATGCCTGGCATCAATGCACTGCCCTTCATAGCAGGGAGAATACATTACATAACTCAAACATGCCTGGCATCAATGCACTGCCCTTCATAGCAGGGAGAATACATTACATAACTCAAACATGCCTGGCATCAATGCACTGCCCTTCATAGCAGGAGAATACATTACATAACTCAAACATGCCTGGCATCAATGCACTGCCCTTCATAGCAGGGAGAATACATTACATAACTCAAACATGCCTGGTATCAATGCACTGCCCTTCATAGCAGGGAGAATACATTACATAACTCAAACATGCCTGGTATCAATGCACTGCCCTTCATAGCAGGGAGAATACATTACATAACTCAAACATGCCTGGCATCAATGCACTGCCCTTCATAGCAGGGAGAATACATTACATAACTCAAACATGCCTGGCATCAATGCACTGCCCTTCATAGCAGGGAGAATACATTACATAACTCAAACATGCCTGGCATCAATGCACTGCCCTTCATAGCAGGGAGAATACATTACATAACTCAAACATGCCTGGCATCAATGCACTGCCCTTCATAGCAGGGAGAATACATTACATAACTCAAACATGCCTGGCATCAATGCACTGCCCTTCATAGCAGGGAGAATACATTACATAACTCAAACATGCCTGGCATCAATGCACTGCCCTTCATAGCAGGAGAATACATTACATAACTCAAACATGCCTGGCATCAATGCACTGCCCTTCATAGCAGGAGAATACATTACATAACTCAAACATGCCTGGCATCAATGCACTGCCCTTCATAGCAGGGAGAATACATTACATAACTCAAACATGCCTGGCATCAATGCACTGCCCTTCATAGCAGGGAGAATACATTACATAACTCAAACATGCCTGGCATCAATGCACTGCCCTTCATAGCAGGGAGAATACATTACATAACTCAAACATGCCTGGTATCAATGCACTGCCCTTCATAGCAGGGAGAATACATTACATAACTCAAACATGCCTGGCATCAATGCACTGCCCTTCATAGCAGGGAGAATACATTACATAACTCAAACATGCCTGGTATCAATGCACTGCCCTTCATAGCAGGGAGAATACATTACATAACTCAAACATGCCTGGTATCAATGCACTGCCCTTCATAGCAGGGAGAATACATTACATAACTCAAACATGCCTGGCATCAATGCACTGCCCTTCATAGCAGGGAGAATACATTACATAACTCAAACATGCCTGGTATCAATGCACTGCCCTTCATAGCAGGGAGAATACATTACATAACTCAAACATGCCTGGCATCAATGCACTGCCCTTCATAGCAGGGAGAATACATTACATAACTCAAACATGCCTGGTATCAATGCACTGCCCTTCATAGCAGGAGAATACATTACATAACTCAAACATGCCTGGCATCAATGCACTGCCCTTCATAGCAGGGAGAATACATTACATAACTCAAACATGCCTGGTATCAATGCACTGCCCTTCATAGCAGGGAGAATACATTACATAACTCAAACATGCCTGGCATCAATGCACTGCCCTTCATAGAAGGAGAATACATTACATAACTCAAACATGCCTGGTATCAATGCACTGCCCTTCATAGCAGGGAGAATACATTACATAACTCAAACATGCCTGGCATCAATGCACTGCCCTTCATAGCAGGAGAATACATTACATAACTCAAACATGCCTGGCATCAATGCACTGCCCTTCATAGCAGGGAGAATACATTACATAACTCAAACATGCCTGGCATCAATGCACTGCCCTTCATAGCAGGAGAATACATTACATAACTCAAACATGCCTGGCATCAATGCACTGCCCTTCATAGCAGGGAGAATACATTACATAACTCAAACATGCCTGGTATCAATGCACTGCCCTTCATAGCAGGGAGAATACATTACATAACTCAAACATGCCTGGCATCAATGCACTGCCCTTCATAGCAGGGAGAATACATTACATAACTCAAACATGCCTGGCATCAATGCACTGCCCTTCATAGCAGGGAGACTACATTACATAACTCAAACATGCCTGGCATCAATGCACTGCCCTTCATAGCAGGGAGAATACATTACATAACTCAAACATGCCTGGTATCAATGCACTGCCCTTCATAGCAGGGAGAATACATTACATAACTCAAACATGCCTGGCATCAATGCACTGCCCTTCATAGCAGGGAGAATACATTACATAACTCAAACATGCCTGGTATCAATGCACTGCCCTTCATAGCAGGGAGAATACATTACATAACTCAAACATGCCTGGTATCAATGCACTGCCCTTCATAGCAGGGAGAATACATTACATAACTCAAACATGCCTGGCATCAATGCACTGCCCTTCATAGCAGGGAGAATACATTACATAACTCAAACATGCCTGGCATCGATGCACTGCCCTTCATAGCAGGGAGAATACATTACATAACTCAAACATGCCTGGTATCAATGCACTGCCCTTCATAGCAGGGAGAATACATTACATAACTCAAACATGCCTGGCATCGATGCACTGCCCTTCATAGCACGGAGAATGCATTACATAACTCAAACATGCCTGGCATCAATGCACTGCCCTTCATAGCAGGGAGAATACATTACATAACTCAAACATGCCTGGCATCAATGCACTGCCCTTCATAGCAGGGAGAATACATTACATAACTCAAACATGCCTGGCATCAATGCACTGCCCTTCATAGCAGGAGAATACATTACATAACTCAAACATGCCTGGCATCAATGCACTGCCCTTCATAGCAGGGAGAATACATTACATAACTCAAACATGCCTGGTATCAATGCACTGCCCTTCATAGCAGGGAGAATACATTACATAACTCAAACATGCCTGGTATCAATGCACTGCCCTTCATAGCAGGGAGAATACATTACATAACTCAAACATGCCTGGCATCAATGCACTGCCCTTCATAGCAGGGAGAATACATTACATAACTCAAACATGCCTGGCATCAATGCACTGCCCTTCATAGCAGGGAGAATACATTACATAACTCAAACATGCCTGGTATCAATGCACTGCCCTTCATAGCAGGGAGAATACATTACATAACTCAAACATGCCTGGCATCGATGCACTGCCCTTCATAGCAGGGAGAATACATTACATAACTCAAACATGCCTGGCATCAATGCACTGCCCTTCATAGCAGGGAGAATACATTACATAAGTCAAACATGCCTGGCATCAATGCACTGCCCTTCATAGCAGGGAGAATACATTACATAACTCAAACATGCCTGGTATCAATGCACTGCCCTTCATAGCAGGGAGAATACATTACATAACTCAAACATGCCTGGTATCAATGCACTGCCCTTCATAGCAGGGAGAATACATTACATAACTCAAACATGCCTGGCATCAATGCACTGCCCTTCATAGCAGGGAGAATACATTACATAACTCAAACATGCCTGGCATCAATGCACTGCCCTTCATAGCAGGGAGAATACATTACATAACTCAAACATGCCTGGTATCAATGCACTGCCCTTCATAGCAGGGAGAATACATTACATAACTCAAACATGCCTGGCATCAATGCACTGCCCTTCATAGCAGGAGAATACATTACATAACTCAAACATGCCTGGTATCAATGCACTGCCCTTCATAGCAGGGAGAATACATTACATAACTCAAACATGCCTGGCATCAATGCACTGCCCTTCATAGCAGGGAGAATACATTACATAACTCAAACATGCCTGGCATCAATGCACTGCCCTTCATAGCAGGGAGAATACATTACATAAGTCAAACATGCCTGGCATCAATGCACTGCCCTTCATAGCAGGGAGAATACATTACATAAGTCAAACATGCCTGGCATCAATGCACTGCCCTTCATAGCAGGGAGAATGCATTACATAAGTCAAACATGCCTGGCATCAATGCACTGCCCTTCATAGCAGGGAGAATACATTACATAAGTCAAACATGCCTGGCATCAATGCACTGCCCTTCATAGCAGGGAGAATACATTACATAAGTCAAACATGCCTGGCATCAATGCACTGCCCTTCATAGCAGGGAGAATACATTACATAAGTCAAACATGCCTGGCATCAATGCACTGCCCTTCATAGCAGGGAGAATACATTACATAAGTCAAACATGCCTGGCATCAATGCACTGCCCTTCATAGCAGGGAGAATACATTACATAAGTCAAACATGCCTGGCATCAATGCACTGCCCTTCATAGCAGGGAGAATACATTACATAAGTCAAACATGCCTGGCATCAATGCACTGCCCTTCATAGCAGGGAGAATACATTACATAAGTCAAACATGCCTGGCATCAATGCACTGCCCTTCATAGCAGGGAGAATACATTACATAACTCAAACATGCCTGGCATCAATGCACTGCCCTTCATAGCAGGGAGAATACATTACATAACTCAAACATGCCTGGTATCAATGCACTGCCCTTCATAGCAGGGAGAATACATTACATAACTCAAACATGCCTGGCATCAATGCACTGCCCTTCATAGCAGGGAGAATGCCTACTTCAATAAATGCACCTGATAGATGTCAAATTCTGGGATACAAGGTGTAACTGAAGTGAATGAAAAGAAATAAGGCACATGAACCTTTGTTCAAATCATCGTTAGAGATCACTTTGCAATTATTCACAATACATCTTTTACTTGTTTTCCTTCATTTTTAAAGTTCATTTCCTCTGTGCCTGTCAGCATGCAAACAGGGTTCACTACCTAAGGAAAAAAGTGAACAATTTAGTTTATGCTCCCTTATGTATCTCAAACATACCCCGCAGCATTGAATGGCTAACAGCATTCTGGATAGTAATCTCTGAAAAAAATACACCTGTCAGGTAACTATCTCTGTGGCACAAAATGTAACTGAGGTGAATTGAGAGAGATAAGGCACATGAAAAACATTAAAAAACCACAAAAACAAAAGATATGTGCGAATTAAACCAAAACCAAGGTAGAAAATTGTCGCAGAGGAGAAGTAACCAAATATTTATTCACGAGTACCGATCCAAGTATAAACGCTATACATACACAAGGCGTTTTCGTGTAAACACTTTATCAGATGCTTGAGACAATAAGAGGTTCATACATTCTGGAGAACCTCTTATTCTTTCAAGCCAAATTCTCTATAGCTTTTCTCTCCTCCTCCATGCTGCTGCCTCCCTTAGGTCTCTTCCTTGCAGGTATAGGAGCCCTCTGGGTACCACCAAACAGCACCAAGGAATAGGGAAGTTCCCCGATGCCCTGACCAAATTTCCCCAGAGGAGATAGCTGGAAACCATGAGGGGCACCAGAATAGATGAACTCCCCTCAGAGAGGCACAGGATAAGTAGGAGCATGTAACAATGTAACAATTCAAGCCATGATGTCAGTTTCATTCCTTCAAGCACGAGGCATACCTCATCCTTCATCTCAAGCATACGAGGCATACCTCATCCTTCATCTCAAGCATGACTTCCACAGTAACTTGTGCTACTTGCATTAGGCAACTATAATACCTTCTGCACTGTATGTGCATTTGAGGGTTCAGTACCCAAAAGCAGCAATTTTCTTTTAATTGATAATTATTTGTATGATCTTAACAGCTGTCTGTCAGAAAGAATTACATTGTGGCAATTGCAGTTATTAATTTGAAATGCATAATTCCAGTCAGTCATTGTGAAATAAAGGATGTTGTTTCTCATATCAGAGCACTGGTATTTTACTTATTTAATGACACACAAATACTGTTCCATCATATATGGATGTTGCAAAAGGTGTGCAATAGTAAATTATCATAATTGTTCATGTATTGCCAAACCAATATTGTTTAAAATATATAGTACTATGACATCATAGGTCATAGGATCATACAAAGTTACTAGGCTAATGTCCCTAGGGTCCTTACAAACCTAACCAAGTTCTACTCTTAATTCCATGATCAGCACCTATTGTCCCTGTACAAGGGGAACAAAGGTGGAACCTCCAGGGTGAATTTACGGTTACCCATCCAATTGTCCAGATTGCATTTGAAGATGTCCAATGAGGTGCTCTGTTTGACATGAAATGGGAGTCTGTTCCAAAGGTGTGGTAATCTCTGGGAGACAAATCTGTCCCTCAGGCAGGTTCTATTAATGTCGCGTACCAGGTTAAGGTCTTTAGAGCAAGTGACCCATGTACCATTCGACTTACGGAGATGCAGCATTTCCAATAAAGCAGGGTCAGACATTGCCTTGCATGCAAGGCAGAGATTGCCTCTCAGTAGTCTGTATGAAACAGAATAAAGTGACAGTGATTTCAGATGATCCACATAGGGCAGATGCTGCAGACCTAGACTTTTCCTTGTGAGGAAGCATTGTGTGGTGTCTCCAATTGCTGCAGGTGCTTGGAATGGTACATACCAAAATGGGCATTGTATTCAATCATTGGCATGATGAGGGAAGTGTACAGGAAGGTTATAACTTCTTTTTTTGTGGAGGCACTGCCCTTACTTATGAAATAAGCAATATAGAATGCCCTTCTTACCACTGCAGAGATATGGTGGTCAAAGGTGAGGTTGCTGTCAACCTGTGTGCCCAGGTCTCTCACACTGAGTGCGTACTTAATGTATTGCTATTGAAATTGCTATTGATGTGGTAGTTAGCAGGAACATCACCCTTACTAAAAGGGATGATAATATTTTTTGCAGTGAGTTTAAGGCCATGACATGCCGAGTATCTAACTATCTCTTTTTATATTTTATCTCTCCCACCCTTTCTTTTATTTTTTTTTAGGTGGGGGGTTATAATTTATTAACAATCTGCTGTTTGCATAACTTGCTGATGAAAATTAATCAACAGCAGAGAGAGGTACACTGACCACTGCAGTTCAGCCTACCATAACTCCACCGATAGCAACATGGATACCCAGCACTTCAGGGACATAACCTCTCAATGTTGACAACCTCTTCCCTACCAGGTACCTCTGCCCCAGCTGCTGGTGCAGTGGTATCATCTAGAGCAGTGGAGGTGTGCCACTGTCGAGCAGAGCCACAGAAGTGATCCCCGGGATGAATTTCCTATCTCCCATCCAGTCATCAAGATTTTTCTTGAACAGTGCTAATGAGGAGTTTTGTTTGATATAGATAGGTAGTTTGTTCCAGAGTATGGGAAGTCTCTGGGACAGGAATCTATCCCTCCAGCATGTTCTGTTTATTGTGGTGATGAGGTTTAGATCCCTAGAGCGTGTAGCTCGTAGGGATTGGGATTTCTTTAAGTGGAGCATGTCTAATAGCTCTGGGTTTGACATAGCTTTGTGTGTTAGGCAGAGATTGCCTCTGAGTAGGCGATATGCAACAGAGTAATGCTGCAGTTTTTTGAGACGGTCTGCATAGGGCATCTCTTTGAGGCCAGCAATCCTTTTTGTGAGGTATTTCTTTGGCCTTTCCAGTTGTTGTAGATGTCTTGTGAGGTACATACCAAAAGGGGCATTGTACTCTATAACGGGTCTAATGAGTGACGAGTAGAGGGGAACAATGACCTCTTTTTTCCTGGATGAGAAACCTTTTGTGATGAGGTGTGCCACATAGAAGGATTTCCTGACTACTGTGGCGTTGTGATTATCAAAGGAGAGACTACTGTCCACCTGTGTCCCAAGGTCTCTTATCACACTTTCAGTGTTAAGTAGACTACCACCTATGTGGTAGTTCATGGGTACTGAGTTTTTACCAAAAGGAATGACAATGCACTTTTTGGCATTGAGCTTGAGGCCATGGCTTTGACACCAGGCATCTGTCTCAGCAAGGCCTTTTTGTAGGATGTCCACATCTTTTGGAGTTTTGATTATGGCTCCTAGTTTGCAGTCATCTGCGAACTTCATTAGCCAAAGACCTTCTGTGTTGGCCTGTACTTCAGAGAAGTAGATACCAAACAGGAGAGGACCCAGGACTGAACCCTGTGGTGCTCCACTTGTCACTGGTCTGAAGCTGGATTTGGAGTCTGCTACTTTCACAATGTGGGTTCTGTCAGTGAGCCAGTTGGCAACCCATCTTGTGACATAGGGATTTATACCTAGTTTAGTGAGTTTATCTATAATTCCAGAGTGGGGGGTGGTGTCAAAAGCCTTGGTGAGATCTAGATAGGCTGTGCGAACCACCTTACCCTCATCTACGGCTTTGGTGACTGCTTCAAAGAAGTCTATCAGGTTTAGGAGAAATGATCTGCCTTTTACAAACCCGAACTGGGTGGGGCCTGAGTTTGGAGATTACCAATGACATTTTTTATAAGTTCCATGATGATACGCTCCATAGCCTTGCAGACCAGGCTCGTTAGGCTAATGGGGCAGTAGTTTTTAGGGTCTGTGGTGGCTCCTGCTTTATGGAGTGGGATAACTGTCGCTGTGCACCATTCAGTGGGCACATAGCCTGAGGTGAGGCTATGATTGATCATGGTACTTAGGTGGGGTGCCAGTTCATTCTGTAGTTCATGTAGAACACAGCCTGGGATGTTGTCAGGTCCCATGGATGCTGTGTTCTTGGCTTTGGATAGTGTGTTTTTTACCTGTGCAGCCGTGATTACAGGAACTTTGCATTCTTCTGGTATAGAGATGGGCCCTTTAGGGGGTGACAAAAGGGTAAAGTTAGCACTGAACCTATCTGCCAAGATGTTGGCAATATCCGTTGGTTCTGTATATTTAGTGCCATTGTGCTGTATCTCAGAACAGATCTGAGTGTTGCCATTGAGATTCTTGACATAGCTATAGAATGCTTTGTGGTTGTCTTTAGAGTCAGTGGCAATTTTGTTTTCATAACTAGCTTTGGAGGATTTTATGAGGGATCTCAGCTTCTTACTGAAGCTGACCAGGGAGTTTCTCCAATCATGGGATTTTACTCTTTTTTGCAACAGTTTCTTTCTTCTGTTGTAAAGTTTGTTTATGGCAGGGGAGCACCAGATTGGCTTCCTTTTTTTGGAGGATAGAATCTTGGTTCTGTTAGGGATTGCACAATCCATGCACTCATGTAAGTGCTTATAAAGTGCATTTGTGTAGGATTCAGCAGTCACACCTCTATTGTCCGTCAGCATGGGTGTCGTGAAGTTTGCCACTTCTGTCTTAAGAAGCGTGAACTTGGCTTTGGAGAAATTTTTACTGTGGTTTCCCTAATGGGGGGTGGGGGAGAGATGTGGATGTCTTGGGTGATTAGATTATGGTCGGATCTGACCAACGAGGAATTGACCTCTGGTATGGAGCACCGGTTGCCCATGTTGGTAATAACCAGGTCTAGGATATTGCTGCCCCTGGTGGGGGTGTGGATAAGTTGATCCATGGCATTGGAATTTATGAATTCCAGAAAACGTGGAGCACAAGAGTTGGTACATGAGTAGTTTTCCCAGTTAATGGTAGGGTAGTTGAAATCACCCATTATTAGGGTGTTAGGTTGTACCCTAATATTTTCCAGTGTATTAAGAAATAAGGAGTGGGAATCTTGGGGCATGGTGGGGGATCTGCAGCAAGCTACAATTTGTATTGCAGTCTTGCCCAGAGTTAGTTGCACTTGGATAATCTTGGATGCATTATGCTGAGCAACTAGCCTGGAGGTGTGGATATCCTTAATGAATATGGACACGCCTCCACCTTTAGTGTTTCGGTCCAGGTTAGATGGCCAAAAGGTGTGGTATGAATTATAGCCTGGTAATGCAGGGGTACTCTCTGGAGCCTTGAACCAGGTCTCTGTCACTGCACAGATGTCAATGTTCTCCGTTTTAAGGAGTGCCTCAAGAGAGTGCATTTTGAGGTTTAGACTTCTAGCATTGAGTAGCAATACCCTCAGATTCTTCTTGCCTGTACCTGTTAGGGTGGTGAATTTGTCATTTGAACCTTGCCTAAAAAAGGCACTATAGGGGTGGCTAGAGCCTTAGCCAGTATCTGGAATCCCAGGGGTGACAGATGCAGGCCATCTCTGGCAAAGCATCGTGGCTTGTCGATCATGTCATCCCAGGCAGACAGATACTGGATCCCCTTAGAATGACACCAGCAACTTAGCCAATTGTTGAAGTCAATCATTTTGTCCTTGTACTGTGGTATCATTCTGGGTGATGGCAGGATGCTACTCAGGGCTAGGGTTATACCTGCCTGGTCTACAAGATCGGACAGCTCCTCCATGTCCCTTTTCATGTAGTCCAAGGAGGTACGTCTCAGGTCATTCACACCAACATGGACAATGACAGAATCATATTTGTACTTGTTGTGGAGTGACCTGAGTGCATGCAATATGTGGCAGATCCTGGAACCCTACAGGCAGCTGATGGTAACTTTCTCCTTGTTTAGCCTGGTGAGTGGAACATCAGTGTGCCTGACTATAGAGTCATCTATGACTAGAGTGTTGGGTACGTTGTTATGCCTTATTGGCTGTGGTTGAGTGGCACACTGAGTTTGTGGGCTGTGTGTCATTTGGGTTGTGTTGAGGGGTGGAGGTTGCTTGTGTTTCTGCTTTGGAGGTCCCTGTTGCTTGGGCAGGTTTTTACTGAGAGCCTCCACAAATGTAGGTGTGTGTTTTGTGTTTCTATGTGTGTGTTTTGGTGGTGTAGGTTTTGAGGGACTATGTGCTGAGTGTGGTGTGGTGCAAGTGTTTACCTTCTCCTCTTGACTGTCTAGTCCAGTCTTGGGCGAAGAGAGCTTTGCTTCCAGTTTTGCTATATAAGTACATCTCTCACAGGTTGTAGTGTTGGGTAGTAGGAGGAGAGGGTTGTCTGTGTACATGAGGCAATTACTGCATTGCCCCAAGATACCCAGATTCATCAGGTAGACAGGAAAAAACACCAGCTGCTGACCCTTAGACATGCCTGGATAGGTGCTTATTTGTTAAGTACTAGAAACTGTTTTCCTCTAGACAGTGAGGAAAGTTGAGTGCTGTAGTAATTTGTAGCTTATTTAGTGCTTACAATAAGTTCTGAACAAGTGCTGAAACAAAAAACTGGCTAGTTCTAAAAAACAAAATTAAGCTAGAAGGCTTCCCTCCAACACAGAAAGGCTTGGGCCCTAGAAGCCTACAAATAGTCCTGGACACTGCAAATCTATATCCAGGCTAGACTACCCACAGGAAAGGCAGGAAACAAGCTTAGAAAAAGTTTTTTTTAAGTGGAAAGAGAGAAAGGAGTAGCAGAAACTAAGCTGATTGACCTTCTCAAATGTTCTCCCTGTACTGGGTAGAATGAGGTAATGACACTAGACTGGGAGGAGGGTCCCAGATCAAATTTACACTAGGGGCGGGCAACTGCAAAGCCACCAACTATAAAAACACTATACCAACAGGGAGGGAGCTTGGGAAACAAACTGCAGAAATGCTTCTCACAGCTGAAAAGCAGCAGTGATCCTTTAAATGAAAGTTTTAAACAGCTAAAGCAGCCTCTAGGAAAAAGAGTTTAACTGCAACAAGTTATCAGAAACAAACAACCCAACAGATGCTTAATAAAAGTGGACAATTTCCAGTTAATACCTCACACACAGTGAAACTAGCTAGGAAAAATACACAGTACACAAAGTGCTATAAATAACAAAGAAATAAAGAACAAAATAAACAAAAAACAGGATACTTAATGTTATATATTATAGCTCCAAGTTTGCTCAGTGTCCTTCCTTCGATTAGCTCAGTGTGAAATGGCAGAACACTCACAACTGAACTTCTTAGGTAACAGAAAGTTGAAACCTAAGACAGCTTTTAAGAAAGAAATCTCAAAAGAACCAATGAGGTGCTTAGTCTAAGCTGTAGTCCAGGTGCCCTCAGTCAGCCAATGACCTCAAACAATTCTCTCTCACTGAAATGCCTGATGGCTTTGGCTGAACCAAGATGTCCATGAATATGTGCTCAGACACACAGCCTCCACATACACTAGGCCCAAATACAAGCCTGAATATGGAAATGCTACAAATATCCCCACTACTTAGAAACAAACTGCAGAAATGTTTTTCACAGCTGAAAAGCAGCAGTGAGCCTTTAAATGAAAGTTTTAGACAGCTAAAGGAGCCTCTAGAAAAAAAGAGTTTAACTGCAACAAGTTATCAGAAACAAACAACCCAACAGACGCTTAATAAAAGTGGACAATTTCCAGTTAATACCTCAAACACAGTGAAACTAGCTAGAAAAATGCACAGTACACAAAGTGCTATAAATATCAAGGAAATAAAGAACAAAATAAACAAAAAACAGGATACTTAATGTTATATATTATAGCTCCGAGTTTGCTCTGTGTCCTTCCTTCGATTAGCTCAGTGTGATTTATGCCCAGCTTAGTAAGTTTATCTATGATTCCAGAGTGGGGGATGGTGTCGAAGGCCTTGGCGAGGACCAGCTAGGCTGTGTGGAATTTCTTACCCTCGTCCACAGCTCTGGAGACCGATTTGAAGAAGTCAGTCAGATTCAGGAGACAAGATCGGCCCTTCACAAACCCAAACTGGGTGGGGTCCAGTGTCTGGAGGTTGCCAATGTCTTTGTTTATAAGTTCCATGATAATGCGTTCCATGCCCTTGCAGATCAGGCTTGTCAGACTGATGGGACGGTAGTTCCCGGGATCCAAGGTGGATCCTCCTTTGTGGAGTGGGATAACTGTAGCTGTGCGCCACTCAGTGGGCACGAAGCCTGAGGTGAGGCTATGATTAAACATGACACTTAGGTGGGGTGCCAGTTCATTTTGTAGTCAATGTAGTACACAGCCTGGGATGTCATCTGGTCCCATGGATGCTGTATTCTTAGCTTTGGAGAGTGCTGTTTCTACCTGTGTGGCTGTGATTATCGGAATTTAGAAATCTTTTGGTATTGAGATGGGCCCTTTAGGGGATGAGAGGGGAGTGAAGTTGGCACTAAATCGATCTGCCAGGATATTGGCAATATCCTTGGGATCAGTATATTTAATGCCATTATGTTGCAGTTCAGAGCAGATCTTAGCATTGCCATTTAGATTCTTGACATAACTGTAGAATGCCTTGTGGTTGTCTTTGGAATCTTTGGCAATTTTATTTTTGTAACTAGCTTTTGAGGATTTTATGAGGGATCTCAGCTTCTTACTGAGGCTGGTGAGGGAGTTTTTTGCATCCTGGGATTTTCTGCAACAGTTTCTTCCTTATGTTGTATAGTTTGTTTATAGCAGGGGACCACCAGATTGGCTTCCTTTTTTTGGAGAAGAGCATCTTGGTTCTGTTTGGGATGGCACGATTCATGCATGAGTGGATGTGCTCATACAGTGCCTTAGTGTAGGATTCTGCAGTCGAACTTCCAGATCCTGTCTGCGTGGGTGTTGTGAAGTTTGTCACTTCTGACTTCAGTAGCATGAAGTTGGCTTTGAAGAAGTTTTTTAAGCAGGTTTCCTTGCTGGGGGGTGGGAGTGGGATATGGATGTCAAGGGTGATTTGCTTATGGTCAGACCTGACCAATGAGGGGGTAACCACTGGTGTGGAGCATCTATCTCCCATGTTGGTAATGACCAGGTCTAGGATATTGGAGCCCCTGGTGGGACAATGGATTTGTTGATCCAGGGCGTTGGAATTTATGAATTCCAAGAACCGTTGGGAAAAGGAGTTGGTACCTGAGTAGTTTTCCAATTAATGGCAGGGTAGTTGAAATCACCTAGTATTAGGGTGTTTGGTTGTATCTTAATATTTTCCAGTATGTTTAGGAAGGTGTAGTGAGAATCTTGGGGTATGGTGGGGGATCTGTAGCAAGCTACAATTTGGATTGCAGTCTTACCTAGTGTTAGTTGCACCTGGAGAATTTCAGATGCATTATGTTGGGCAACTAGCCTGGAGGTGTGAATATCCTTGGTGAATATGGACACTCCTCCACCTTTAGTGTTTCGATCTTGGTTTTGTGGCCGAAAAGTGTGGTAAGAATTGTAGCCTGGTATTGCAGGGGTGCTCTCTGGAGCCTTGAACCAGGTCTCAGTCACTGCACAGATATTGATGTTCTCCATTTTTAGGAGTGCCTCGAGAGAGTGCATTTTGAGGTTTAGACTTTTAGCATTGAGTAGCATTACCTTCAGATTTCGCATGCTTGTATCTGTTACGGTGCTGGTTTTGTCCTTTGAACCTTGCCTAAAAAAGGCACTATTGGAGTGGCAAGAGCTTTAGACAGTAACCTGAATCCCAGGGGTGACAGGTGCCGACCATCTCTGGCAAAGCATCGTGGTTTGTCGATCATGTCTTCCCAGACAGACAAATACTGGATCCCCTTTGAATGACACCAGAAGCTTAGCCAATTGTTGAAGTCAATAATTTTGTTCTTATACTGTGGTATCATTCTGGGTGAAGGCAGGATGCTACTCAGGGCTAGGGTCATACCTGCCTGGGTCACATGATCCAAGAGCTCTTCCATGTCTCTTTTCATGTAGTCCAGGGAGGTATGTCTCAAGTCATTTACTCCAGCATGGACAATGACAGAGTCGTATTTGTACTTGTTGTGGAGTGACTTGAGTGCATGCGTTATGTGGCAGATCCTGGCACCTGACAGGCAGCTGACTGTAACTGTCATTGTGTTGACCAGGGATTTAGGCAGACTATATAACATTGGAATCGTGTGCTCTTATTGCTGATGCACAAAACACCGGGCATTTGAAGAATGGAAACATTCTTCCTCACCACTCCCCCTTAACAAGTGTTTGAATCACTTTCCACAAAACATTAAATAGATATTTTGCAACCCATCACACTATTAACACAATGGCAAATCCATAAGGACAGAATTGACTAAATAATGACAGGTATTTGAGTTTCAGACTTCATACCCTTCAGAAAATTCATGATAACACAATACCTTTTATTCTAACAACTTTATAAGTTTGTGAGAGCAATATTTAAAGTTTGTGCCTGTTTTTGCGGCTTTGTCCCACCATTATTTTTGGTTTTGTCCAGATTTATTTTTTTGTGCTAAGAGGTTGAGAGGTATTTTGTGTGTGTGTGTGTGTGTGTGTGTGTGTGTGTGTGTGTGTGTGTGTGTGTGTGTGTGTGTGTGTGTCTGTGTGTAAGACAGAGGTAGGTAGGTGTGTATGTATGTTTAAGAGGGAGGGAGGAAGGGTGGTTGGTGTGTGTGTTTCTTTGTGTAAGAGGGATGTAGGTAGGTTTTCAGGGACATCCCTGATTTTGACTGAAATTTTAGTTTTGTCCCTCTTAATTCCACCTAAAAGTGGTGACTTTTGGAAAAAAGGTGATGAATTACACTTAATAAATAATGACAATAATTAGAGTTACAGACTTCTTTTACTTTAGAAAAATGCATATTCACACATGTTTTGCTATTTTGTCAATGTCTCAAGTTAATAATACTAATACATGAAAAGTGTCCCTGATTATTTTTGGATTTCTTCCTGATTCTGTTGGGATTTGTCCCTTTCTGGTTGAGAGCTATGGGTAGGTAGTGTGTGTGTGTGTGTGTGTGTGTGTGTGTGTGTGTGTGTGTGTGTGTGTGTGTGTGTGTGTATGTGTGTGCAAGAGGTACGTGGTTAGCCTACCTCTCAACTGTCCAGATTTCTGTTCCTCATAAAAAGGACTGACGTTTCAGCCTTCATATTCTTTGACATACAACACTCAAACACCAGTTGTTTTAATTGGTTCCTTATAAATAATGTTTCTTATGTCTGCTGTAGTGATCCCCAAAATAATTCTCCTATTTTCACCGGTTCCCAAGTGTAAAAAAATTAAAAACCACTGATGCATACTGTTTGTAACGTTGTTGTTGTGTCTTTCGGCTTTTCCTGGTTAGGGGTCACCACAGCGGAACTCCGGTCTGCTAATGATTAGCAGTAGATTTTTACGTGCTGAGTTGCCGGCCCTGACGCACAACCTTCAACGAAGGTACGCCCATTCACGTATGTCTCTACACAGAAGACGCTCTAGCTGAGAATCGAACAGGACGTCTATACTGTGAGGCGACAACGCTATCGCAGCACCACCACTGCAATTTTAAGGATTACAATTTTCTATGCTTTATGTAAAGTAATTTTTGCTTTTTTTTAGGCAATACTATGTCCACAAATTTCCAAATAATGCTCAAATAATAGTATGATGGGTTGCAAGATAGCTATTTAATGTTTTATGGAAAGTGATTCAAACACTTGTTAAGGGGAAGTGGTGAGGAAGAATGTTTCCATTCTTCAAATGCCTGGTGTTTTGTGCATCAGCAATAAGAGCATACGATTCCAATGTTATATAGTCTGCCTAAATCCCTGGTGAACACACTGATGACATCATTGTTTTGCAAGTGGACTGAAGCTATTTGAATATCAGACATCTCCTGTTGTGCCTGCATGTCTCACACTATTCTCTATAATGTGGAACTTGATGTTCGAATACAGCAGTGCTTAACTTCCAATGGTGTGATGATTGTTTGATACACATATGTAGTGGCAACTTTTACAAGCCTTGATTGGCTATAAAAATAATTTTACCAGATACAGCTCCATGGCATTACACTGCTGATGTCCTCCTTTATAGATGCCGTATGCCTCAGTTGTAGTCATTATTCTCCTGTGAAACTGCCTGCTGATAATGTGCTCTATAGGTGTTGTAAATGGATAGGTAGGTGGTTCGATTCCTTCAGTCCCTCAATAGTTTGACAGTTATTACTGTCATTTACCATTAGCCACCTGACAACTGCCTTTATGTATCATTCTAATTATGAGATTGAATCTCAGCCAAAAATACCTTTTTGACCTGTTAAGGTACCTTCACTGCATCACATTTGGAGTGCACATTTTCCTGTGTTGTTTACCTTTGATAGTATTTGTACATTGTGTAACTACATATGTAGAATGCTGGAGTCCAGCTTTGAGTGTGTCTTTCATCCTCATACTGTGTAGACTATTTTGAAAGATGTATGTCATGAGTAGCTGAAAGAGTGTTATTGTGCACTTCAGACACGTTTTAGCATAACCATCCAGCTAAAAAACAGTGGTGATGTCATTCATTTAACTCTGTACTATCTCAGATGTACCTCAACATGGTAGTGTGGTACTTACAATTCAGGTATTGATGTTTAGCTTGTGATCTTGGGTAGTTATTTGAAAACCATCCATTACTGCTCAGACTGCATTCTGTCACTGTTATTGTGACTGTACAAGTCACTAATAGTGTTGTCATCACATTGGCTTTGTATGTACATAGATGTTGATCCCTCTTACTAAAAGCTGGGTCGGTTTGTTCCATAGCAATGTTTTTATTCAGAGTTGCTTTTATGTTCCTTACATAACATATGTACAAACTGTTATCCTCTGGCATAAGGGAATGAGACCACATCCTGTGTGCTGCTGATGTACTACAGCAATTACAGGCACACATATCCCTTGAATAAAGAGCATGATGTAATACCTTCACATAACTGCATACATCACATTTGTACTGACATTTCTACCGTGGTGCATGCATCCTGTAAAATATCATGTATTGTCTGCTGTTAAATGTTCACATATTCAACATCCACACTCAGTGCTTGTTATTGTTGCTTGGCCTTATACTGCAATACATGAATGCCACATACCACAGTTATAATGTGTTCATTTACAGTGTGAGAGTCCTCCATGATCCCTTTTGTCTCAGAAATGATCACACATATATCTGATGTAATAAGTTAGCATACATGCATTGTCATGCTAGTTGTAAGACTTCCATTGCTGTGCTTGTGGTTCGTCCAGATATCATTGATCAGTAGAATTGCATCACTTGCTGTTTAATTTCTGATGAAAGACAAACTATATAAATGTATCGATGTTATGTAAACTGCACTGTATCTGGGTCTTCATATCCATTTTTATGTTGGACAATGATATATCACCACATGTAACTGCATGGCAGTAAAATGGTTGTTTGGGGATCATCATGTTGTGACTGCTCCTGTGGCATATGCATTGAGAACTGGCTTTTATAGCATACCTACACAGATAGACTGATGTTCAAATCTGGGACAGTGTGTATTTTACATAATGAGAACAGCTTCCTTGTCAAAGAAGCAGGCATAGTGTAATGCTCACTGTTGTGAGGACAGTTACACTTGCAGCACCTTCCAAGCATTCTGACTAAATCTGATTGTTCATATTATATCCATCCCTCCTGTGTTAACACACACATTCAGTTCAGTTATTTGTGACAGTCATCATTTGTTATCTGATGTGGCACATGCTGTCAGTACAAGGATCTGGAGATATCCTTGTATAACAGGCAGGGGTTTAAATCTGGTAACATCTGTCTGTCAGACAAAAGTGGCTTAGACACACACTCAAATGGGAAGCTTTTTCAGGCATTTTCATAACAGGTGGCTCATCAGTATACTTTATATGGTATGAGAGTGCCGTATGCCCTTTGAGGATGTTGTTCCTTATGTGCCCAATATGTGTATGGCTGTGGCAACCATGATTGTTATGCATCTCTTTAATATCTGTTACGCCACGTGTTCTAAAAGGACATAATGCAAATGTTTCTTTGCTCATTCCTTCCTCATTTGCATTACATATTCTCACAATAATTATGCTCCGAATTACATGTCATCCTCCAGACGTGTGTTTAATACTGCAATTGTTTCTTGCACAATATTTGGCTTAATGGTAGATTTGTGATTCCATAAAAGTTTCTTATGGTATGGCATGCAGCAAGACCATCAGGAAATGTGATTAGTCCTCTCTCACAGCACTTTCTACTGTGTTACCACTGTTGAATTGCTGTTCTGTTACTGCCTTCTGTAATTGTATGTGAGCATGCCCAATATTTCTATATCAAACATGTCTGCAAATCAGCAATAGGAAAACTGGACTTCTGGCAAGTTATCTGCTCAATCGTGTCATTGGTCACTTATGTATGTTATTTGTTATTAGATTGGCATGTAGCATTACATAACCATGCAGCCCTTGCCTGTTGTTTGCACACTCAGAGGTGATAAACCCCTTTTCTATTGGTGCCACTGTCATTTCTTTGCATAAACATGTCCATTTATGAGTTACCTGACATTACAGCTGTAAGGTCTTTTTGTTCTTGTGTGTACATCGTGAGATGATTATACAACAGTGTTGTCAGCTTGCATACATCAATTTCTTGTATATACATCCTTATATGCAATAACTGCATTCTGTGCATTCATCCCAAAGAGTATGTTCTATTCTTGCTAACCGTTATCTCACATCAGCATTTAGTTAATACGTATATGACAATTTCACTCCCATTTGTTATAGTGCAGCTTTATGTCCCCATTACGTCCTTTATCAGCATGTCATAGGTTCATAGGTTAATAGGAGGTTACTAAGCTTACTGCCCTAGAGCCCTTACAAGTCTATCCATATTTATCACAAGCTGCCCCAATTGTCGGTGGTTAGGTGAGTGAAGTTTGCAGAGATAAGTGTCCATGATAGTTAATACTGACTTCCTAAATCCAAGAGGGGCATGGACACCACCCCAGGAGTGAATTTGCAGTCACCCATCCATTGATCTAGGTTGCATTTGAAGAGGGTCAGGGATGGGCTCTGACTCATGTGAATTGGAAGCTTGTTTCAGAGAAATGGCAGTCTCTGGGAGATCCCTGGAGTGACTGACTCTACTGAAGTATGAATAAAAACGTGTAGCATTTCTATCAGGGCTGTGTCAAAGACTGCCCTGTAAACTAGGAAAAGATCACTCCTTTTCAACCTGTAGGAGATAAACTGCAGTTATGGGGCTTTTCAGTCTTTCCATATAAGACTTGTTTAGTGCACCCTGTAATTTCCTAGTGAGAAACCTCTGTGGTCTCTCCAACTGTTCCAGGTGTTAGGTGAGGTACATACAAAAGGGAGCATTGTACTCAATTATTGGTCTGATGAGGGCCAAGTATAATAGAATTATAACATCCTTAGATCTAGATGTGATGCCTTTACTTATAACATGTGCTACATAGAAGGATTTCCTTACTACTGTGGATACATGGTGGTCAAAGTTCAGATTGCTATCAGCCCGGGTACCCAGCTCTTGTACTACTGGGTCTACTCTTAGGGGGTTGCTGTCTATAATGTAATTAGCAAGGATGCCAGCTTTCCTAAAGGGAATAATATTGCTTTTTAATAATGCATTTTCTTACATTTAACTTTAATATGTGGCTTTGGCACCAATCATTTGTCTGTGTTGACCCTGGCTATAGTATATTAACATTGATGGGGGACTCAGTGATTGCTCACAGTTTGCAATTTTCAGCGAGAGTGGTCAGCCACAGACCATCCAAGTCTGTCTGGACTTCTGAGAAAATAAATTCTGAACAGTAAGGGGCCCAGCACATAACCCTGCAGTACACCACTGATGACTGGTCTTTTGCTAGAGGTGATGTCACCCACTTTGACAGTATGTGTCCTGTCAAAGAGCCAGTTGGCTACCCATCTGGTAATGTAGGAGTTAATTCCCATTTGGGAGAGTTGATTTATAACACCTGAGTGGAGAATTGTTTCAAATACCTTGGCTAGGTCAAGATAGGTGTTATGTACTGTCTTTCCCTCATCCAGGGCCTTGATGACTCTCTTGAAAATGTCAACCAAGTTTAACAGGCATGATCTACCGTTAATGAATCCAAGCAGTTTTGGGTCCAGAGTTTGGACTTTATCTATGTCTTGTTAATAAGGTCCATAATGATTCTTTCACTGGCCTTGCAGAGAAGGCTAGTCAAGATTATGTGCCTATAATTTCCAGGGTTGGTTGATGGTCCCCCTTTGTGCACAGGGATTTAATTTCATTGGAGCATAGCCAGTTTGCAGGATGTAATTAAACAGGGATATAAGTGGATCTGATAGGTCATGTTTTAAGTTGTTTAAAAGGCAACCTGGGATATTGTCTGCTCCCACTGATGATGTGTTTTTGGCCTTTGGAGAGCACAGAGATGACCTGATCTCTTGAGATAATAGGCTGAGGAATGGTGGCAGGTATACTTTGGAGGATGACTGGAGGGGATGGGTGGGGTTAACGTTTGTTCCAAATCTGTCAGCTAGCAGATTGGCTATTACCTCTGGCTGAGTATTAGCTGGGTATTCCCTCTTAGATTTTAGACATAGTTAAATAATGAATTGTGATTATCATTAGCTAGGGAGGCTCTTTTTGTTTTGTAATTTGGAGGACTTGAAAAGATCTCTAATTTGTTTGTTTAAGCTAGACAGGTATTTCTTCCTCTGCTGAGCCAGTTCCCTCTTGTTCTTAGACATTAGTTTCTTTTGCTTGTTGTATAGTGTGTTTATATGGGTGTATATTACTTTATCAGACTTTTAAAAGTTTGAACGTCATATGGCTAACACCATATGATTGAACTTTTAAAGTTCTAACGTTTCAATGGAGATCTCTGTACAGTGTGGAATGGGAAGATTTCCCTTTCCTGCACTGTAATGCAATCTTGGAGTTGGTATATTTAAAGAGTGTGGGGTGTGGGGGGGGGTGCAGGGGTCCTTGCCCTCCCCCCCTGCTTAAAACAGTCAGGTAAATTTTTTCTGTTTATTTATTTATTTATTCTGTTTATTTATTTTTTTAGCTTTTCGAACTTTTAAAAGTTCGATCATATTTCTTTGACCATATGACGTTCGAACGTTTAACAGTTCAATAACGTAATATGCACCCTGTTTATACTAGGGGTCCACCAGGTGGCTTGTTTTTTCTCAGCAAGACCAGGTTTTAATCCGGTCAAGTACAGCTGATTCTATACAGCTGCTTAAGTGGTTATACAGGGCATTGGTGTACACCTCTGCTTAGGAGTCCGTGTTATCTGTGTTCAAGGAGGCTTTGAAACTTCTTATACCATCACTTAGTAGGAAGTAATTTGTCTTTGAAAATTCTTAAGTGTTTTTTAGCTTGATGGGTATCTGGTCTATAATTACATCCAACTAGACTGATTTATGGTCCAATCTTACCAGAGAGGATATCAAATTGGGGGGGGGGTGCAATGCTCTCCCACATTAGTGAGTACTATGTAGGGACATTTGAACCTCTTGTGGGTGTAATGACTAGCTGTTATAGAGCATTTGCATTGACAAAGTCCAAGAACCTCTGAGCCTGCATGTTTGTGGTCATGTATGTTTCCCAGTCAGTGATAAGATAATTAAAATCACCCATGAGTAAGGTGTTGGGCTGTATGGCAAGTGACTCCAGTAAGTCCAGGTATGTGGTATGGTTTTCCTGTTTCATGGCAGTGGACCTATTGCTAGCTATGATGTGGTAGGGGGCTTTGCCTATAGTTAATTGGACATGGAGTAACTCGAGAGTCATCCTGTTTGACCAGTCTGGAGGTGTATTTATCCTTGATGAAGATGGATGCACCTCCTCCTCCTTTGATTCTTCCATGCTCAGTTTGTGGTCTGAATGTATGTAAGCTATTGTAGCCCTGTACAGCCAGGGTGCATTCTGCACCTTTGAACCATCTCTGTGACTGTACAGACATCAGAATCTAATAAAGTGAGTAGTGCTTCCACAAAGTGCAGTTTCTTGTTTAGACTCCTAGCATTAAGCAGCAGTACCTTGACTTTATCTAGAGAGGATTTGGTTATGTTGGGAGGTTGGTTATTTTGACATGCCTAAAAAAGGCACAATAGGGTTGGCTAATGTCCTTGCCAGTATCCAAAAGCCTAGAGGAGACAGGTGCAGACCATCTCTAGCAAAGCAGTGTGATCTATCGACCATGTCTTCCCAGGCTAACAGATTTTGGCTCCAGTTGGACTGACACCAGTAGCTATGCCAATTGATAAAGTCAATCATTTTTTGTTTGCATTGTGGCACCATCCTTGGAGAAGTTAGAATGCTGCTTAAGGCTAAGCTTATAACTGCCTGTGACACATAATCTGAGAGCTCAGTCATGTCTGTCTTCATATAGTCCAGTGAAGTTCATCTCAAGTCATTCACTCCACATGGACTATGATGGAGTCATACCGGTACTTGTCGTTGAGTGGCTTGACAGATCCTGGCATCTGACAGGCAGTTACTGTAACCCACTCCTTACCTATCTTGGTGAGGAAAACATCCATGTATTTCACAATGGAGCCACCTATGACTAATACATTAGGTTTTGCTGTGTTACACCTTATGGACTTATTTTTTGAGAAACTTGTGTGTGTCATTATGTGTTGTCATTGTTTTTTGCAATACTATATGTGTAAGTAGTTTTGATTTAGTAGGCCTCTGATCTTTTGGTAACTTACTCCTGAGTACCTCCGCATATGTGGGTTTATGTGTCATGTCCTTATTTAGTGTGGGAAGTGTGTGTGTGCTAACAACCTGCTTGGCATTCAATTTGTCCTTATGTGAGAGTCTTGCCTCTAATTTCATAGTGTAACTACATCTTTCATATAAAGTGTTTGTTTGTTTCAGGAGTAGGTGGTTGACAGTATACATGAGACAATTGCTACATTGCCTCAGGATGCCCATGTTTGTCAGCCTGGCCCAAGAGATGATGGAACATTGCCCATCTATGATAGTGGCTCTTACTGTATGTTTTATTAGGGAAGGGAATGGGTTAATTTGACAGGACTGTGCTGGTAGCCTGCAAGAGGGACCTATACTTTGTGTGGGGTAAGATTGATCAATGCTGAAATGCTGCTCAGTGTGCAATTGAGTTGGTCCTAGAGCAACAGAAAAGCTTGGAAGGGTTTCACTGACAGCTGTTTAGGGAACAATTGAGCTTCTAGGCTTTTGCATCAATACAGGGTACTGCTAACCACTGCTGCATAAACAGCAGCACCACGCAAATGTGAGGCTTAAATATGAGGAAAGAGAAACATGTTTTAAGCTAACTACCAATGAGGAAAGCACACAATAAGTCTTCCACCAGCAATCCACAGCTCAGACAGGTTAGATCAGCAGACTTCTCCCACAAGAGTGCAGAAAAAACTTTCTTAATGTAGAATGGCTGGTTTGAAGCCCAAGTGTAAGAAGACTACACAAACTACCTGCAACAGTGCTATAACTAACAGATACAATGTAATACAGTACAATTAACTATTAAAGCAGCAGCAGACAGTACTTTTTTTTTTAATTCTGAAGGTTAAGCCTGCCTGTACCATATATTTAGGGACTCTGCCACCAACAGCCCAGAAATGGTATTTTGGCATCACTTCTATTTCAGCTTAATGCTCTTGCACCGTGTGAAACTACACATCCCAGTATCCTCTGTACTAGTGAATGCCACATTGTTATGTAAGTATCTCTGGCAGTAGTTTAGCCTGCTATAATGAACAGTTCCATTATTCACTCACACTAGTGACAGGTTTACACTCAAGTGCAAACAAAACAATTTGGGTGTAGACAAATCTCAAATGCATCTTACAAATACAGAAAACAAAGACTTTAACAACAGTCACGGGTAAATTGAATCAGTCTGTGTCACCAGGATTTTCACTGGCACTTGCAGACACCCCAGCTACACTCCAATTTCAGACACAACTACTTTGGCTTCAGTTTGTCTCTTTACAAGTATCGTCCAGCTTTATCCGGACTTCTGGTGTGGCATCCGCAAAACAACGTCTTCCATGTTACTCTGGATATGACCTTAAATAGGTGTAAGTGCACATTATTACATTTCCATCAGGTTATGATGGCTAAAGAGACCACAATTCCTTTGAGTAATAGCTGTTCCCCACAGGATAATGTGTCTACTTTCCTTTTAGTGCTGCCTCACTATAAAACCACCCACGTCTATTTTGTATCACACAGGCTTTGTAGCAATAGAACTACCACCCTATGTTATACTGATAATGTGTTTAAGCATGTTTGTGTGTGTGTGTGTGTGTGTGTGTGTGTGTGTGTGTGTGTGTGTGTGTGTGTGTGTCTGTATATATTATTATATAGCTGTGATTATTTAGAACACATATAGCCTCATCCTGTCTTAATTGTACCTCTTTCATCTCACTACATGATTTATGTTTTGGGGATGTGTTGGATGCATCACAGTCATTGGTCACAAATACTGCACTTGTCCCCTTGGTGTTATTCTGCAGTGTTTGGAGAAGCATTTGTGGTTCCCAAGGACCACAGAGCACAGAAATGGTTCTTTGTAAGCATCCTACAAAATATATGCTTTCCCTGAGGTACTAGGGAGCCGCTAATTGTACCCACATCTCTATCAAGTCACAATGCTACATCAGTTGAAAGGGTTTCTATTCTGTTAGCTGCCAGGTGGTTTGTCTGTGTGCAGGGTGTTATACACAATGTGGCTGTGTACAGAGTATTATGTACAATGTATCTGCATACCATCTAGGCAGTTCTCATTATTCTAACATCTGGCACATGTCCAGTATATATATATATATATATATACCAATGATTTCTGTAAGGTGATTTCACATAAGAATATGCTGGGTATGTCCTAGAGCCATGGCTCCTGAAACTGAACACAACCCATACAGCATAACTGAGATAAAATACGCCACCATACTGTCACAGCCTTGTAACATTGTTGAATTTGTCTTTGGATTGATAAAGGCTTGCTTCTGCTACCTAGATGTTTCCAGTGGCATGCTGCAATATGCTCCAAGTACCTGCAGTAAGTTATTTAGCCCCTATGCAATTCTGCTGAACCTTATGGCACATGGACAACTAGAGCAGGGTATTGGCATTGGCTGACCAGATAGACCATTGCCAGTGGCAGAGGAGGTGCCAACTGACAAGCTGCCAGAGGCACCAGCTACAGGGCAAGACTATGAGAGGTAGACACAGGTGCAGCACACTGATGCACTGGCAAAGAGGTAGCATTTGGTACACAACTATGGGCCAGATTAGATCCAATAAAGACTAAAACTTATGCATCATTACCACATCCTGGCTATGCTGCAAAATGCATTGACCTGCCACACAGTGTGCATCAGACCTCATTACTCATGTAGCACAGCAGTGAAGGCCAAGTTATTATGATAACAGTCACCAAGGCCATAGAAAACAGTCACCAAGGCCATAGATGAAGGGAAGATAGTCCACACAGCCTACCTGGACCTCGCAAAAGCTTTTGACACAATACCCCACTCGGGCATCATAAATAAGCTCACCAGCTTAAATATCAACCCCTATGTCACAAGATGGGTTGCAAACTGGCTCAGGGATAGAACCCACATGGTCAGAATTGCAGGTGCCATGTCAGACTCAAAACCAGTTACAAATGGCATCCCACAAGACTCAGTCCTGGGACCTCTCTTGTTTGGTATATATTTCTCTGAGGTACAGGCTAACACGGGAGGACTATGGCTGACCAAGTTCGCAAATGACTGCAAACTGCGTGCCATAATCGACTCGCCGACTGACACAAGCATCCTCCAAAAGGGTCTCACAGAGATGGATAATTGGTGCCAGAGCCATGGCCTAAAGCTAAAGGCCAAAAAGTGCATAGTCATACCCTTTGGAAAAAACAAAGTGCCCACAAATTACGACATAGGTGGTAATCCATTAAGTATGGAAGAAGTAATTAGGAATTTGGGGACCCAAGTAGATAGCAATCTCTCCTTTGACAATCACGTTGCCAAAGTGGTTAGAAAGACCTTCTATATAGCCCACCTTATCACGAAAGGGTTCACATCCAGATCAAGAGAGGTCATTATGCCCCTCTACTCATCACTCATCAGGCCCATAATTGAATACAATGCCCCATTTGGGATGTACCTTACCTGACACCTGCAGCAACTGGAAAGACCCCAAAAGTACCTCACCAAGAGGATCAAGGGACTCAAACAGATGCCCTATGCAGTTAGGCTAAAGAAACACCAGCTCTACTCAGTTGCTTACCGCCTACTCAGAGGCGATCTGTGCCTGACGTATAAAGCCATGTCCAACCCAGAATTAATGGACATGCTCCACCTCAGGAAATCCAAATCCCTTAGAGCTACATGCTCCAGGGACTTAAACCTCAGCACAGAAATAAATAGGCATGCTGGAGGGACAGATTCATATCCCAGAGGATCCCCTCACTCTGGAACAAAATCCCAATCCATGTTAGGCAGAGCCCCTTAATGACCCTCTTCAAGAGAAATCTTGACGAGTGGATGGGAGATCGTAGGTTTACCTCTGGGATCTCTTCTGTGTCCGTAGTAGACAGAAGCACAGTAAACTAATGTAAAAGGGTGGCAAAAGCCAAGCACACTCTGGCTAGGCTTATAAATGCCCTAGAGCAGATAGCCTAGTATCAACCTATGAACCAATGAGGGGAGACACAGTCTCTGTGGTGGAAGGAGGACACTAGGGCTGTAAAATTAAATGTGTGACATGGACGGAAGATAGGAAATGTAAGATACACAGTGCCGTGAGGAGGAAATGTTTCCTAGGAAGAACAGGTGTTCAGAAGTAGCATGTACTTGCTCAGAGTGAGTTCAAGGGGACAAAGTTCCTATAGATATGGTTGCACTGTGTGTCTGTGTGTGTGTGTGTGTGTGTGTCTGTGTGTGTGTGTGTGTGTGTGTGTGTGTGTGTGTGTGTGTGTGTGTGTGTGTGTGTGTGTGTGTGTGTGTGTGTGTGTGTGTGGGTCTGTGTGTGTCTGTGTGTGTGTGTGTGTGTGTGTGTGTGTGTGTGTGTGTGTGTGTGTGTCTGTGTGTGTGTGTGTGTCTGTGTGTGTGTGTGTGTGTGTGTGTGTGTGTGTGTGTGTGTGTGTGTGTGTGTGTGTGTGTGTGTGTGTGTGTGTGTGGGTGTGTGGGTGTGTCAGTGACACATGTTGTAAGACCTCAGGTAGGAACAATATGGACAATGAATACTTTCAGCCACGGGTGCATCCAACACATATCAAGAAGGATGAAGGCAAATGTACCATGTGACTGGCCACCTCACGGGCCACATCTGCAACGGTCATTACTCTGCCACACCAGGCACACCACTGGTGAGGGGTATGAAGAAGGAAGTGTATGTGACTTTGATTTAACTGCCTATTTAATTTCTCTAAATACTTATTATTTTTACTAACCTTGATAAGAATGGACCCCCATTCCTTAGTGAAAACATAATTAAACTTCATGAAATTAGTATTGCTTCTGTCTTTGATGTTAGCTCTTTTTAGCATAGGTTCATAGGTTCATAGGTTGGTACTAGGCTATCAGCCCTAGGGCCTATATAAGCCTAGCCATAACAATTCCCTGGCTATTTCTTCCCACACTATTTACTTCCCTAGACCCCTGTCTAGCAGGGCGACTGACATGATCCCCGGGGTGAATTTCCTTTCTCCCATCCAATCGTCAAGGTTCCTTTTGAAGAGGGCCAAAGAGGCACTCTGCTTGACATGTATGGGCAATCTATTCCAGAGTCTGGGAGTCTCTGGGTCAGGAACCTATCCCTCCAGCATGTTTTGTTTATTGAGATGACAAGGTTTAGATCCCTAGAGCGTGTGGCTCTGGGGGATTGGGATTTCTTTAAGTGTAGCATGTCCAACAGCTCTATGTTAAGCAGAGATCGCCTCTGAGTAGACGATATGTGACAGAGTATAGCTGGAGTTTTTTAAGGCGGTCAGCGTAGGGCATCTGCTTTAGGCCTGTGATTCTTTTAGTGAGGTATTTCTGTGGCCTTTCCGGTTGTTGCAGATGTCTTGAGAGGTACATACCAAACAGGGTGTTGTATTCTATAATGTGTCTAATGAGGGATGAATACAGTGGGACAATGTCCTCCTTTTTTCTGGATGAAAAGCCCTTAGTGATGAGGTGTGCCACATAGAAGGATTTCCTGACTGTTGTGGCGATGTGGTTATCGAAGGTAAGACCACTGCCCACCTGTGTCCCTGTCTCTTATCACACTTTCGGTGTTTAGTGTACTGCCACCTATATGGTAATTCACGGATACATGTTTTTTCCCAAAGGGGATAACTATACATTTCTTGGCATTGAGCTTGAGTCCATGGCTCTGGCACCAAGCATCTATTTCTGTAAGGCCCTTTTGTAGAGTATCCACATCATTTGGGGATTCAATAATGGCTCCCAGTTTGCAGTCATCTGTGAACTTTGTTATCCAGAGTCCCTTAGTGTTGGCCTGTACATCAGAGAAGTAGATGCCAAACAAGAGCGGGTCCCAGGACTGAACCCTGAGGTACTCCACTTGTCACTTGTCTGGAGCTGGATTTGGAGTTGGCTACTTTCACAGTGTGGGTTTTATCAGTAAGCCAGTTAGCAACCCTTTGGATGATGTAGGGATTAATGCCCAGCTTAGTAAGTTTATCTATGATTCCAGAGTGGGAGATGGTGTCAAAGGCCTTGGCAAGGTCTAGATAGGCTGTGTGGACCACCTTACCCTAGTCCATGGCTCTGGAGACTGATTCGAAGAAGTCAATCAGGTTCAGGAGACAAGATCGGCCCTTCACGAACCAAAACTGGGTGGGGTCCAGTGTTTGAAGGTTGCCAATGTCTTTGTTTATAAGTTCCATGATAATATGCTCCATGGCCTTGCAGATAAGGCTTGTCAGACTGATGGGACGGTAGTTTCCGGGATCCAAGGTGGATCCCCCCTTGTGGAGTGGGATAACTGTAGCTCTGCGCCACTCAGTGGGCACGAAACCTGAGGTGAGGCTATGATTAAACATGACACTTAGGTGAAGTGCCAGTTCATATTGTAGTTCATGTAGTACACAGCCCGGGATGTCATCTGGTCCCATGGATGCTGTATTCTTAGCTTTGGAGAGTGCGTTTTTTACCTGTGTGGCCGTTATTACCAGAATTTGGCAATCTTCTGGTACTGAGATGGGCCATTTAGGGGGTGAGAGGGGGGTGAAGTTGGCACTGAATTGATCTGCCAGGATATTGGCAATATCCTTGGGATCAGTATATTTAATGCCATTCTGTTTTAGCTCAGAGCAGATCTGAGCATTGCCATTTAGATTCTTGACATAGTTATAGAATGCCTTGTGGTTGTCTTTGGAATCTTTGGCAATTTTATTTTCATAACTAGCACCTGCAATGTGCCCAAAACTGCCTCCTTCTGCAGTTTATACAGAGTTGCATGTATTTGGGGCATATCTAATTACAGCTAAAAATTATTTTTTATTAGTCCTGTTGCTCTTACTACTGTAGAAAGCATCTGGGTATCTTTCTTCCACATTGCTCTCATTTCTGCTACAAAATCCTTATATTTTTAAAACATTGTGTCCCTCAGTACAGAAGGCACTGTAATTATTGTATGCAGTATCTTAATGATCAATGGCGTGTTTGTCCCTTTTTTCTAGAACTACTATATCTGGTTTCCTTGTATCTATTATTTGAACTGTTGGCAGTGGGTGACCCAATATAAACTTTATCAATATTGACAATGCCCTACGGATCATGTTTCCAATGCTTCTCTTGTAGTCTTTGTGAAATCCTCAGTGCAGCAGTCTTGCCACATTACTATACCTTTCAATTTACAGACCCACAACCTTGAGTGTGTCACACCCAGAAATGAGATATGTAACTGCTTCCAGTTCTGTTTTATAATATCTACATTTGTATGTTTCTCCCACTTTTTCAATGAACTTTGTAAACAAAGCCCAATTCCTTGGGTTGCTATTATTAGCATTTCATCTTTTGGCTTTAATTCACCTCTCCTTAACCATTTCTGCATCAAATCTTGCTTGCAATAAAGTTGTTCCATAAGATCTATATACGTACCACTGTATCTTTGGACTTCCCAACTTTCTTTCCTTCTCCTCTGGTTCTCCTCCTTACATATTCTTTTTTTTTTTGGCCTTTTCAGTTGCTAACTGATTTTTGTCTCCTTCAGTTGTCTGTCCATCAGGTAATGGTAGTTAAAGGAATCATGTTTCCCGTTATACCTACGCATGAATATGGATATACAAAGGCTGATCGGGTATAACTGCACCAACATAATGATTTCCATTCACACTTCATTTCAAAATGCTTCTGCTATCTTAGACTTCTTCTTTTCCTGCTTTAGATTTTTCACCGTGTTTGGATCTGAAGAGGTTAGCAGATATGTATTTAATCCCATGATAGC
>NC_056744.1:324911229-324918729 GCF_019279795.1 Protopterus annectens | reverse complement strand
GAGAACACGTGTTTGACTCCCAAGTATACAACAAAATCCAAAAGGTTTAAGATTTTTGCTGGAATGTTTCTATTGTTATTTTTAAACTCCAAGCAGACTTCAGAGGTTTTCCTGAATAGCCTTTTCATAGTAAGGCCTTACTAATTTTAATGGTTTTGGCTGCCAAAAAAGCAATTACCATAAAATGGAAATCAAAATCTAAGCAATGTGTATTGAATATTGTAAAGGAAATAAAAGAACTGGAGGTGTGATGTTTAGAAAAGGTAAGGGACAAATTACATAGACATAAAAGGAAGCTCTAGCAACAATGCAGGATGATGTTCAGGAGGAGTGAGGTTTAAAGGAAGGCAGAAACTGAACAATTTATGCATAATATAGTAAATGAAAATTGTTCAAAAGAAAGTATATATGTGTACTGCATGAAAATTATTACTGAAAAATGAAAAATGTCACTAAGGTTTGTTTTCTTTTCTATTAATGTACGCATATCAATGCCACTGTATAAAATGTGATGACTTCATAAAGTTGTACAACAAAAGAGAGACAGGGTGAGAGTTTAGCTTTTAGAATGGTTCAGTCTTCCTCAAAGACAGTTTATGTCCTATAACCTCTTAAGCAAGGCCACTTGATGTTACTTAAGGAATTGAGCTTTTGTTGTATTGATTATTTTTTTCACTGATTTCATAACAGGCAGTGTTTGTCGTTGTCTGATTAGTTCACAGTTCTTTTATAAATCAGCTTGGCTGTCTGTAAGAAGCAAAGGCATGTCTACTTATCTTTACGCCGATTGCAGAATGAATGTTCTCCAGTAAGATGTTAGTTTATCCGTAATGCCCAATGAAAAACAAGCCTGCCCCTTCACAGCAGCATATTAAGCTGCCATAAAGCTCAGAAAAAGAGAAAAGCAAATGGCTGCCATTTTTATTACATTTGCTAAACAGTGCTTTGTTGTTGGGCAAGCATAGAATTTTAAAAAAGAGTAAAGAAAGAAAGAAAACATGTGTGTGGGGGGGTGGGGGTGGGGGTGTATGTGGGGTGTGTGCAATTGTGTTTGTGTAGATATTAAGTACTTGCATAATATATGTTATAGTTAAGAGGAGGAACCATTTTATATAGGTTCATAGGTTCATAGGTAGGTACTAGGCTATTGGCCCTAGGGCCTGTACAAGCCTAGCCAAAAATGTACCCTGACTTTTGCCACCCAAGAAAATTATTTTCCTGTGCCACTGTTGAGCAGAGCCACAGAAGTCATCCCTGGGGTGAATTTCCTATTTCCCATCCAATCATCAAGATTTTTCTTGAAGAGTGCTAATGAGGAGCTCTGTTTGACATAGATAGGTAGTCTGTTCCAGAGTATGGGAAGTCTCTGGGACAGGAATCTATCCATCCAGCATGTTCTGTTTATTGTGGTGACAAGGTTTAGGTCCCTAGAGCATGTAGCTCGGAGGGATTGGGATTTCTTTAAGTGGAGCATGTCCAACAGCTCTGGATTTGACATAGCTTTGTATGTTAGGGAGAGATCGCCTCTGAGTAGGCGATATGCGATGGAGTAAAGCTGAAGTTTTTTGAGATGGTCTGCATAGGGCATCTGTTTGGGGCCAGTAATCCTTTTTGTGAGGTATTTCTGTGGCCTTTCCAGTTGTTGTAGATGTCTTGTGAGGTACATACCAAAAGGGGTGTTATACTCTATAATGGGTCTAATGAGTGATGAGTAGAGGGGAACAATGACCTCTTTTTTTCTGGATGAGAAACTTTTCTGATGAGGTGAGCCACGTAGATGGATTTCCGGACTACTGTGGTGATGTGATTATCAAAGGAGAGACTACTGCCCACCTGTGTCCTAAGGTCTCATCACATTTTTGGCATTAAGTAGACTACCAGCTATATGGTAGTTCATGGGTACAGAGCTTTTACCAAAGGGGATGACAATACACTTTTTGGCATTGAGCTTCAGGCCATGGCTTTGTCACCAGGCATCTGTCTCAGTGAGGCCCTTTTGTAGTATGTCCACATCGTTAGGAATTTCGATTATGGCTCCTAGTTTGCAGTCATCTGCAAACTTTGTTAGCCAAAGACCTTCTGTGTTAGTCTGTTCTTCAGAGAAGTAGATACCAAACAGGAGAGGAGCCAGGACTGAACCCTGTGGTACTCCACTTGTCACTGGTCTGAAGTTGGATTTGGAGTCTGCTACTTTCACAGTGTGGGTTCTGTCCGTGAGCCAGTTGGCAAACCATCTTGTGATATAGGGATTTATACCTAGTTTAGTGAGCTTATCTATAATTCCAGAGTGGGGGATGGTGTTGAAAGCCTTGGCGAGATCTAGATAAGCTGTCTGAACCACCTTACCCTCATCTATGGCTTTGGTGACTGTTTCAAAGAAGTCAGTCAGGTTTAGGAGTCATGATCTGCCTTTTACAAATCCGAACTGGGTAGGGTTCAGAGTTTTTAGATTACCGATGTCTTTGTTTATGAGTTCCATGATGATGCATTCCATGGCCTTGCAGACCAGGCTCGTCAGGCTAATGGGGTGGTAGTTCCTGGGGTCTGTCATGGCTCCCACTTTGTGGAATGGGATAACCGTCACGGTGCACCATTCAGTGGGCACAAAGCCTGAGGTGAGGCTATGTTTGAACATGGTACTTAGGTAGGGTGCCAGTTCATTCTGTAGTCCGTGTAGAACACAGCCTGGGATATTGTCAGGTCCCATGGATGCTGTGTTCTTGGCTTTGGAGAGTGTGTTTTTTACCTGTGCAGCTGTGATTACAGGAACTTTGCATTCTTCCAGTGTAGAGATGGGCCTCTAGGGGGGGGGGGAGTTAGCACTGAACATATCTGCCAGGATGTTGGCAATATCAGTTGGTTCTGTATATTTAGTGCCATCGTGCTGTAACTCAGAGCAGATCTGAGTGTTGCCATTGAAATTCTTGACATAGCTATAGAATGCTTTGTGGTTGTCTTTAGAGTCAGTGGCAATTTTGTTTTCGTAACTAGATTTGGAGGATTTTATGAGGGATATCAGCTTCTTACTGAGGTTGACCAGGGAGTTCCTCCAGTCATGGGATTTTACTCTTTTTTGCAACAGTTTCTTTCTTCTGTTGTAGAGTTTGTTTATGGCAGAGGATCACCAGATTGGCTTCCTTTTTTGGAAGATAGCATCTTGGTTCTATTAGGGATAGCATGATCCATGCACTCGTGTGAGTGCTTATAAAGTGCATTTGTATAGGATTCAGCAGTCATACCTCTATTGTCCGTCTGCATGGGTGCCATGAAGTTTGCCACTTCTGTCTTAAGAAGTGTGAAGTTGGCTTTGGAGAAGTTTTTTTACGGTGGTTTCCCTAATTGGGGGTGGGGGTGGGATGTGGATGTCTAAGGTGATTAGCTTGTGATCAGATATGACCAATGAGGAATTGACCTCTGGTGTGGCTGACCAGTTGCCCATGTTGGTACTGACCAGGTCTAGGATATTGCTGCCCCTGGTGGGGGTGTGAATAAGTTGATCCAAGGCATTGGAATTTATGAATTCCAGAAAACGTTGAGCAAAAGAGTTGGCACATGAGTAGTTTTCCCAGTTAATGGTAGGGTAGTTGAAATCGCCCATTATTAAGGTGTTGGGTTGTACCCTAATACTTTCCAGTGTATCAAGAAATGAGGAGTGTGAATCCCGGGGCATGGTGCGGGGTCTGTAGCAAGCTACAATTTAGATTGCAGTCTTTCCCAGAGTTAGTTGCACTTGGATAATCTCGGATGCATTATGCTGTGCAACTAGCCTGGAGTTGTGGATATCCTTAATGAATATGGACACGCCTCCACCTTTAGTGCTTCATTCCGGGTTAGATGGACGAAAGGTGTGGTATGAATTATAGCCTAGTAATGCCCCTAGTGGTGCTCTCCAAAGCTTTGAACCAGGTCTCTGTCACTGCACAGATGTCGATATTCTCCATTTTAAGGAGTGCCTCGAGTGAGTGCATTTTGAGGTTTAGACTTCCAGCATTGAGTAGCATTACCCTCAGATTTTACTTGCTTGTACCTGTTATGGTGGTGAATTTGTCATTTGAACCTTGCCTAAAAAAGGCACTATAGGTGTGGCAAGAGCCTTAGCCACTATCCAGAATCCCAAGGTTGACAGGTGCAGGCCATCTCTAGCAAAGCATCGTGGTTTGTCGATAATGTCATCCCAGGCAGACAAATACTGGATCCGCTTAGAATGACACCAGAAGCTTAGCCAATTGTTGAAGTCAATCATTTTGTCCATGTACTGTGGTATCATTCTGGGTGATGGCAGGATGCTACTCAGGGCTAGGGTCATACCTGCCTGGGCTACAAGATCAGAGAGCTCCCCCATGTCTCTTTTCATGTAATCCAGGGAGGTATGTCTCAGGTCATTCACACCAACATGGACAATGACAGTGTCATATTTGTACTTATTCTGGAGTGACCTGAGTGCATGCATTATGTGGCAGATCTTGGCACTTGACAGGCAGCTGACAGTAACTTTCTCCTTGTTTAGCCTGGTGAGTGGAACATCAGTGTTCCTGACTATAGATTCACCTATGACTAGAGTGTTGGGTACTCTGTTATGGCTTATGGGCTGTGGTTGAGTGGCACACTGAGTTTGTGGGCTATGTGTCATTTGGGTTGTGTTGGGGGGGTGGAGTTTGCTTGCGTTTCTGCTTTGGAGGTCCCTGATGCTTGGGCAGGCTTTTATTGAGAACCTCCATGAATGTAGATGTGAGTTTTGTGTTTCTATGTGCATGTTTTGGTGGTGTAGGTTTTGGGGGACTATGTGATGAGTGTGGTGTGGTGCAAGTGTTTACCTTCTCCTCTTGACTGTCTAGTCCAGTCTTGGGTGAAGAGAGCTTTGCTTCCAGTTTGGCTATATAAGTGCATCTCTCACAGGTTGTAGTGTTGGGTGGTAGGAGGAGAGGGTTGTCTGTGTACATGAGGAAATTGCTGTATTGCCCCAAGATGCCCAGATTCATCAGGTAGGCAGGAGAAATCACCGGGAGCTGACCCTTAGACATGCCAAAATGATAAAGTATATAATCATAAAAAAGCAAATACAAAAAAAAAATAATAACAGAACACCCTTCTTTAAGCACAGTAATGTCCTACAGGGTGAGTGTTCTTGGAGAAATAACACCTTTCCAGGATTGTAGAAGCCCATTGCTGTAGCTTCAGTCCTCACAACACCCCTAGGTGGGCATTATTTCTCCAATAACACACACCCTGGAGGGTATTATTGCTTGTAATGAGTCAGTCAGGTAACAGCAATATGACCATTTAGAGTCAGATTGGGGAGATGCACATAGACAATCAGTGTTTGTTTTATCATAGCCGAGTTTCAATATCTTAGAAACCTATTCTATAAGAACTCGTATTGCTTTAAACATGTGACTGAAAGAAATTAAAGTGACAAGGCAATTGTCACAGAAATATGAGACAATCAACCAATACCAGCTAACATTTGGAGAGGTACTCAGTATAAAAGCAGTCTAAACTGGACTGTTTTCCAGAGGCAGGTCTTGACAGTTTGAGATTATTTGGACAAAGTTGTAATCATATAAAGTTGACTAGGGGAGGAACCTAGTCCTAGATTCATACTGTAGACTGCAATCTCCTGTCAAGGTTTAATTTTTAGACTGCATGTCACTTAAAATGGCACTGCTAACTTTGCTCATAGCTGATGTCATTTAAAATGGCACTGATAGCTTTGTTCATAGCTGACTGTGATATGGGGCAAGGCTGCTAGAGAAGTGTTATTCTTAGCCTGAGTGAATGCGCTATGCAGCCTCACAAACAATCTGTTTTGGCTCCTAGCCTGATTTGTTTGGAGACTGTGACAAACACTCTAACGGGGTTGCTTTGGCCAAACTCTGCCGTTAGTTCTTTTGCTTAGATCTTGGCTTTGGTAACGATTGTATTGCTGTTATCATACTGAGTGCAGTATGATGGTGTTTGTTTTGAGTTGTAATTCTGTAACCCTGTACTTTGTTAGAATGAGGAGCTGTATCCCTGCTTTGAAATGATAGTACTGACTTCTCATGCTACCCAGATTTGTGTTTGGTATTGTAACACTTTCCAGGGTAACACAATTATTAGAGTAAGAGTGGTAGTGGTACACAAATTAACAGGTAATGTCTAAACGTAGACTAGATGATGGTAGGGTGCATATAGAATAGACAGTGGTATCCTGCATATAGAATAGACAGTGGTAGAGAGCATATAGAATAGACAGTGGTAGGGTGCCTATAGAATAGATGATGGTAGGGTGCATATAGACTAGACAGTGGTAGGCTGCATATAGACTAGACAGTGGTAGCCTGCATATAGAATAGACAGTGGTAGAGTGCATATAGAATAGACAGTGGTAGGGTCCATATAGAATAGACAGTGGTAGGGTGCATATAGAATAGATAATGGTAGGGTGCATATGGAATAGATGGTAGGGTGCATATAGACTGGACAGTGGTAGCCTGTATATAGAATAGACAATGGTAGGGTGCATATAGAATAGACGGTGGTAGGGTGCATATGGAATAGATGATGGTAGGGTGCACATAGCAGGCAGACAATAATGCACAAGAAATATGCAATGCTGCATGAAGGCAAATTCATGCTGCATGTAAGTAACATGTATCAAGATGGGGAGGATGTGAGACCTCAAATAAGAAGTGATAAGGCAAAAAATGACGCTGTTTGTTTACCCATAATTGTGATGCTTTTCTGTATGGATATGTGGGAATGTGGGTATGTGGGTGGGGCAAGGCTAAGCAACACTATTCCGTCCTGCCAGGGTCAATCTGATGTGTTTTGACAAGTGGGTATTTCAGTAATGTGGAAGTCAAGCATAAAATGTGCACATACTTCAGCCAGTACACAAAGGAGTGAGTAAGCATACAGATTGTATTGGTATCAGCTACAGTAAGCTGGCAATAAACTTTCCATGAAAACTGGTAAGGCTCCTATGCAGCACAGATGCTGCATTTTACAGCTTTGTTTTATTTACCTCCTCACAACAAGCATGCTGCTACATATTATTAGCAATGTTGTGGGTGTTAACTAAGCAAAACACACAAAATGTTTGGGCAAAGAAAAAACATAAGCATAAGAAAAAAAACAAATGTACCACTTAATATTGAATATGAGGTTGTGGTTAGGTGTACAGGTAAGAAATCAATTCAGAGTCCTTGTTACTCCAGCATTTGGGAGAACATCCAATGGGCATCTGTGTGCAGTGTGGAGAAATCAGCAGAATTGACTAGTAACTGTAGGGTCCTAGCAGGACAAAAAAGCCTGTTAGGATAAAGAATATAAACAGACAGAGAAAAGACTGCAGTGTCTGTGGAAAATAAAGCATTCAACTTCAGTGGAGATATAATTATGCAAGGGAATCCCAATACCCACAAATTTTATTTAACATTTGTTTACCAGGAAATTCTGACTGGGTCACAGCACATTTTCAGTGGAGGCCAATGAAGAAATGCTCCAGACACGTCTTTA
>NC_056744.1:324858729-324908729 GCF_019279795.1 Protopterus annectens | reverse complement strand
TTAATTGGCTAATGCATCTGGTGGTGCTCCTGAGGTAGCAGTGGTTCTTTTTTCTTGTGAAGAACAAAGGAGGGCAGAAGTTACGGTGGCTACATTTGTACGGAATAGTGAAAAAGAAAAGTATTTTTTTTGGTGATGGGAATACTTGATCTGAGGATCATAGGAGGTTACTATGCTAATGGCCCTGGGGCCCTTGCAAGCCTAGCCAAGGGTTTATCCCCAAAAAAGAAACCTCAGTCAGCACCTGTCACCCCTGTCAGTGAGGGACAAAGGTGGAACCCCTGGGACTGATGTTAGAAGTTGGCAGTGGTGAGTTTAACTTTCAGAATGGCTATCTTATTTTTGGCTTTTTGTAATGTGGATGTGTTTAGGGAGTTGCCAAGTAAAATGAGTAGATGTGTGTATTCTATTATAGGCATTAACAGTGACTTGGGTATAGGGTATCAGTCTGGGGCTGGATGACCTAGATACATAACTAGGATAAGGCTGTTGATAATATTGTTATTAAAGTACTGGCAGAAATTAAGAGAGAGGTTAGCAGTTACCCATAGGTAAGTGTAGGTGACAACAGGGGAAGTATTTCCCCACAGGTTTACAAGGTGTATTATGGGATTACTGTATGAGCATTGTAGGGTGACAAATCATATTGTCAGGGTTTTTCTTTTTTTTTTTGCATTTAAATTTAGGTTATTGCTGAGTGGTCAGAAGCAGATGTTATTAGTGTGGTCTTCAGGTAAGGTGTCCACCAATGTGGTGTTCGTCTTGTTTTAGAAGGATTAAATCATTTCTATGCAGTATATATTTTATGTTTGGAAGACCAGAGGAGAGACTATTAATGTACAAATAGAACAGAGTCAGATCCAGACCTGCGCCTTCAGGGTCTCCAGATGGCAAAGCAGATCATTCAGAGTTTGGTGATCCATTTAGGACAGTTTTGTAAGTGGGATGTAAACTATTCAATGAAGCCCAAGACGGTGATTTTTTTTAGCAGGGAATGTGCCAAAAATAAAAAGGCCCTTTTTAAGGGCTGAATGAAATAGCTACAGAAAGGAAACATTAAAAGTTATAAAAGACATAAAGAGAGAGCAAGTAGTTGAAAGGAATATATTAACAGCATGTGTAAGTTAACACAGACAGATGTGGAGAAAGAATTAGTTTGGGTACTTAATGTGTTAAGTAGAGAACAATCCTAGAATTAGTAAAGTTACATAGAGTAGTGGTCTCACCAAAGAGAGGGATCCCAGGACTTAGTATGTTACAGGCCTCACTTCCAAATTTGGATATCAAAATCATGCAGGGATATTAGCAGGGAGACTGAAGGAGATAATTATTACGATTGTAGCAAAGCAGGCAGAGTTAACCAAGCAGAGATAGGGAATCAATAAGGAACAGCCGCAGAAGCATAAATAGAATGGAGAAATAAAAGGCAGAGGAGAAGTGAGAGTGGTCATATCTAATATTATGAAGAGGTTTCATTGTTTAGAATGGTCCTTTCTATTTAAGGTACAGGCAAGACAGAAAATTTTGAAGATGAGAAAACACAAAACCAGTTTCCATCTCCCCTCACAATCCGCAGGCAGTTAACTTCCACTGTATGTTGCAGAAAGGGAGATAAGGTTTACTTTCTGTTCAGACCTAGAACGTCTAAATCTCAATGAAAAAAAATCCTTTAGTAAAATACTACTGCAATACAACTTCTAGAAACACAAGGCAGAAATCAAACTAGAATACAAATGAAAGTAAAGATGTGGGTTATTAAGAGCCAGCAGAGATGCTCAGAGTGATATAAGTATCACATTCATATACGCCATGATCTATCATTGTATAAACATTACCTTCCTGTGCATGTCGGAAGATGAAGGTGAGTGTCTGCCTACCAATGAAGTTTGTTTATGTTATTCTGTTATATGGACTCTTGAGTACTTTATGCTTATTGACTTTCCCATTGTTTTTGAACTAGTTGATTGATTGTTTATAATTAAATTGGCAGCTGATCTCACTAAGCTATTGGTTGGTTGGTGTTTTGTTGGTGCTATGGTGATGGGTTCTTGCAGTTTGTTCTGTTCCTGAACTTCTATATATGGTCGACTGAGTTTGCAGTTATAGCATAGCTGATTTGGAGCCCTGTGTCTCTGCTAGCCGTGTTTTACCTGTCAAGATGCCTTTAGAAGATATTTTGTGGTCCTTACAGATGCTTTTCAGGGGATTACCTTATGGGTGTTTATCTAGTGTTTGTAGAACCTATCTGCTGTTATTGGAGAATGTGAACTATGCCCAGAGACATAGGTTCATAGGTTCATAGGTTCATAGGTGTGTACAAGGCTAATGGCCCTGAAGCCTTTACAAGCCTAGCCCATAGGATTACCCTGGCATCATGCCACCCAACCTTAGTTCCTAGTGCCTCTGTTGAGTAGAGCCACTGAAGTGATCCCCGGGGTGAATTTTCTATTTCCCATCCACTCATCAAGATTTCTCTTAAAGAGGGCCAGTGAGTTGCTCTGCTTGACATGTATGGGAAGTCTATTCCATAGCATGGGCAGTCTCTGGCTTATGAACCTGTCCCTCCAGCATGTTCTGTTGATTGTGGTAGTGAGGCTGAGGTCACTGGACCCTGTGGTGCAGAGGGATTGTGATTTCTTTAGATGTAGCATTTCTAACAGAGCTGGGTCAGACATGGCTTTGTATGTCAAGCAGAGATCGCCTCTACGTAGGTGATATGAGTCAGAAAATAGTTGGTGTTTTTTGAGTCTGTCCATATAGGACAAGTGTTTAAGGCCTAGGATCCTCTTTGTGAGGTACTTTTGTGGCCTCTCCAGTTGTTGCAGGTGTCTAGTGAGGTACATGCCAAATGGGACATTGTACTCGATGATTGGCCTAATGAGGGAAGAGTAGAGGGAGACAATGACCTCTTTCTTCCTAGATGCAAAACCCTTAGTAATGAGATGTGCCACATAGAAGGACTTTCTGACCACAGTGGCAATGTGGTGGTCAAAAGAGAGGTTGCTGTCAACCTGTGTTCCCAGATCTCCTATAATGCTTTCTGTGCTCAGTGGACTGCCATCAGTGTGGTAATTCAAGGGAACTGTTTTTTTCCCAAAGGGGATGAAGACACATTTTTTGGCATCGAGCTTAAGGCCATGGTTTTGACACCAGTCGGTGGTCTCATTGAGGCCTTTCTGTAGGATGTCAGCATCACTTGGGGAATTAATAATAGCTCCCAACTTGCAATCATCTGCGATCTTTGTCAGCCAGAGTCCCTTCATGTTGGCCTGGACTTCAGAGGAGTAGATACCAAACAGGAGAGGACCCAGGACCTAACTCTGTGGGACTGCACTCGTGACTGGTCAGCAGTCTGACTTGGAGTCAGCTACTGTCACACTGTGGGTTCTACCTGTGAGCTAGTTTGCAACCCACCTAGTGATATAGGGGTTGATGTCTAGCTTAGTGAGTTTTTCTATGATTCCTGAGTGGGGAATGGTATCAAAGGCCTTGGCCAGATCAAGGTAGGCTGTATGAATCACCTTGCCTTCATCCACAGCTCTGGTGACTGACTCAAAGAAGTCAACCAAGTTGAGCAGGCATGATCTACCCTTCACAAAACCAAACTGTGTGGGATCCAGAGTTTGGAGATTCCCTATATCCTTGTTTATTAGGTCCATGATGATGTGTTCCATAGCTTTATATATCAGACTCATCAGGCTAATGGGGTGATGGTTCTCAGGGTCTGTAGTCACTCCTCCTTTGTGGAGAGAGATGACTGTAGCAGTGCGCCATTTGGTAGGGACAAAGCCTGAGGTGAGGCTGTGATTGAACAGGGCACACAGGTGAGGTGCCAGTTTACTCTGTAGATAATTCTACTTGTACATTTTTGTTTTGATTCCATGCTCAGAGACATTATCTGCCAGCTGGTTTGCTTGAATTATTATTTTTCACTTTGATCAGTTAGTTGTCCAGGTTGCATGCTCTAAATGCATTGATCTTGCCCCACTGGGGTTCAGACTGCTTAGAAGGTGATTCTTGAACTTGCAGTAATTGTTGCTTTCCCTCCTCCAACTCTTCTTCCTTAGTGTCCACATTTTGCATAGTTACGTTTTGAGCTATGCATTGCCATAGTTATGTTTTGAGCTATGCATTGCCATAGTTACGTTTTGAGCTATGCATTGCCATAGTTACGTTTTGAGCTATGCATTGCCATAGTTACATTTTGAGCTATGCATTGCCATAGTTACGTTTTGAGCTATGCATTGCCATAGTTACGTTTTGAGCTATGCATTGCCATAGTTACGTTTTGAGCTATGCATTGCCATAGTTACGTTTTGAGCTATGCATTGCCATAGTTACGTTTTGAGCTATGCATTGCTGTTTTGTAAGCCACTTCTTTTACTGCAACCAATATATGTTATCTAATTAAGAAGCGGGTTGATGTTTTTCCAGAGTTCAGGATGACTTTTTCAATCTGCTGTGAATACCACCTTGGGAAAATTGTCCAAACTGGATAGGTATTCTTACCTGATTAGTAAATGTATGATGTTATGATGTAATGCAAATAAACAGATAGGCACATGGGCACACAGCCAGACAGGCCATCAAGTGTGCAAACAAATCAAAAAACAAGCAGGTATGCAATCAAACAAAGAAAACAGACAAACAAACAAGCAGACAGACAAGCAGATGGACTCAGCCTGACCATCAAGTGAGTAATCAAACCAGGAAACAAACAAACAAACAAGCAAACAAACAAACAAGTAAAGAACGAAACAAGCAAACTGACAAACAGGCAAACAAGCTTATTACTATGGAGGGCATCATGTTCCATGCTTGGAATATATGTGGGACCTCAGTGCCCCAGCTGTTAACTGGACAAACAAACTTTTAAAATGCTAGGCCCACTTTTTAGGTAACATTATCATTGCCTGTGGTTAACATGCAACTGCTTTGTCTAACACAAATAATTGCTCCTCTAAACAGTATGACCTTATTCAGGAAAAACCTCAGCTGCCCAACACTGGGCCATCTGTAGTACATCTTTATAAGTTCATGATATGGTCAACCATCAGCTACTGCTCAATACCCTACAAACCATCGGTTTAGACCAACACACAATACAATGGTTTCACTCCTACCTAAACGGTAGACAGCAGGCTGTCTTATTGCAAGGCAAGCTGTCATCCCAACTTCCTCCAACCCTAGGTGTCCCACAAGGGTCCATACTAGGTCCCCTTCTTTTCTCTATCTTTATCAATGATTTGCACACCACCATCCCAGGAGCCACCTGCATCCAATATGCAGATGAGTCAATGCTGATATGCTCCGCCTCCTCTCCTACACAACTTTTAACCCTCACCCAGACCACTTTCAGCATGGTAGAAACATGGCTAGCTAATCACCACCTGCTTCTAAATCCTAACAATACTAAGCTACTACTTTTCTCCCCTAACCGTAGAATTCCTCCTTCAATCTTCAACATCAAATCTAGCAATGACACCATTATCTCCCCTGATGACCATACAAAACTTCCAGGCATAACAATAGACAACAACCTTAAATTTGATAAACATGTCAATCACACTATTAAGTCCGTCAACAAAAAACTTGGCTCACTGTACAGAGCCAAACCTTTCCTCACCCCCTCCCCCAGCTAGGGTAGCTATTGCAAGATCACACCTCCTCTCTACCCTTATGTATGCCTCCCCTGTACTCACCAACCTATCCAAAACTGATCTCAACAAATTATCAGGATGTTACAATCATATAGCCAGATTCGCTACAGGCATGGCTTTTAGGACTCACCATTTCCAGAACCTCAAAGCACTGGGATGGCTAGAGTATCCTACCCTTCTACAGTTTAACCAGCTTATAGTAGCGCATAAAATACTCCATCAACCTGATAACATCCCTGCCCTCAAAAATATTCTCACCCCTCATAGTGCCCCCAAGCCATTACCCCAGCTGAAAAACTAATGATACTGACCCAAAAATCCAACAACTCTGCAGGCGATGCTATATTTGCCAACTCAACTGGTAAAATCTGGAATCTACTCCCTACTACCATTACCAAGGAACCTCACTACCCCTATTTAAAAGAGAACTCATAGATACTGCACATCTCATTGGCTGTGCTCTTGTTCTAAACCTAACAACTTCACTAATACATGTCTTGCTACCCAACCTGCTGTTTAGCCAAGTATCTATGCCTCATAGCATTTGAATGTCTAAGCATTGTGAATTATGAGATCTGATTGTATTCTGTGTTCACATTTTCTGATACGTCTCTGTCAATCAGATGTAAGTCTGCACATCGTGTATATTGATATCTGCCTGTATTCTTTGTCTATATTTTTCTAAACATGTCTGCCTCAGTTTACCACTCAGTGATGTATGTACTGTCTCTTTTTTTGGTATGTGGAGCTTTTCTCCCGGACATCCACTGAAAATGGACATATATCTAGTCAGACTATCCCAGTCAACAGATGTAAAATAAATAAATAAATAATCTTGAACTAGGGCTGATTGTATTAGTGACCAGACACTAATATATTTTACATCCACCAAAACATACCCAACACCCCACCTCCCATAACAGTTCATTGCAAAAGATCTATTCTCATGACCCAGTGCTGTACTCATTGATAAGATGATGGATTATGGGGGTCATTCTGTTGAAGCTACCTTCTGCTGATGTAGCAGTGGTGTATTGTCTTCTTGTTTTTCACTGTCCTATCAACCCTGCAACTCTAAAGAACATAAAGCTGTCATGAACATTCATCATGTATTTTACTATTAGTTAAGTAACTACATGAAAGTGTGAAATTTATTTGGCCACATTTAAATGTGGTAGAGAACTACAGGTCTCCAACACAGGAAAAATCTATTTATAGGCAAACAATGATCCCTGTTAAACAAACAGAAGATGCCATGATGAAAGTCGAAATCTTTCTGACAAATTATAACCCATTATGTCAGCAAGTCTTCCTCTGGGGTGAGTCCAGGTCTGATGAGATGTATGACCCTTCAAATGCAGCCTCCATGTCTCTGAAGCAGTTCTTTTTTACAGTTTCCTCTGCAGAACAACATCTCTTGAAACATATGCTTTTCTGGCAGCTTCCTCATGTTACAACTTATCTGACCACTCAGATTTATGAAAGCTTAAATATCTTCACTATGCCATTTGTTATTCCTGACTAAGCCAATATGAAGGGTCATCTCTTTGCAATCATGTTCCCACCACTACTTCTCCGCTATAGCCTACCTACTTCATAGCCAGAAGGGCAGGGTCCTAATCTCTCTTTGGATAAGGACCCCCATATTCCCTGCATACAGAGGTAGTATGGATCAAGATGGAAATTTCTGGTTCATTTCTACTATCACCAACTGTACCAAAATATTGAATTGATGCTTCATAGCAAACTGGTTGAGCATTTCAATTCCTGCTGCTGTCTGTGTGCCACACAGCACTGATTTAGGAGGAGGTATCATAGCAAGACTGACTTTATAGCAGAGTGAGCTGTTCATTGGGCAGCAAAGTTACGTTTGATGCTGAAAGATGGGTTCTGTCTAACGGAAGGTACACTGAGAGGACATACCAAGGACCTCTCTTTATTATGGATGTAGAGAATGGATGATCTGTACTTCGGCACCCTGATTGGAGAATGAATGTTCTCCAATGGGGTGTTGATGTAACAGGTAATGCCTGCTGAGTAATGAGTATGTCACTTCACGGTAGCATATCAAGCTGCTGTGGAGTTCGGACTGAAAGAAAGTTAACAGCCACCATTATTTTATACTTGCTAAGCAGCATGTGTGTTATTTAGTGAGTATAAAATAAAAAAGAAGAACATTAAAAAAAAATACAAAAGTGTTTGTGTTTGTGTGAGTACATGGATGCATGCGAGTGCGAGTGAGATTGAGTGAGTCATTATCTTATACTTGCTAAGCAGCACTTTGCTGTTTAGCAAGTGTAAAAGTAAAAGAAACATAAAAAAGAAAGAAAACTGTGTGTTTGTGTGTGTGCGCGCGCACGCGTGTGTGCGTGTATGTGTGTGTGTGTGTGTGTGTGTGTGTGTGTGTGTGTGTGTGTGTGTGTGTGTGTGTGTGTGTGTGTGTGTGTGTGTGTGTGTGTGTGTGTGTGTGTGTGTGTGTGTGTGTGTGTGTGTGTGTTTGTGTATGAGTGTGGCAGCAGTAGCATTTAAAAGGTTTGCTTACCTCTTAAGCTCTTGGCTCAAGATATCTGAATGGAGACACATTTTAGGAGAAAGAGACCAAAAATGAAGTAAAAATCTAGATATTTTTTGAAAACATTATATTTTAGATGTAAAATGCTTCCTCTAACAACATTTACATATACATGGAGGAACTACTTTACATCAAAAATATATAAAAAGATAATATAGTAATAAGTAAAATAAATATGTAACTAAATCACAACAATTTCACATAGTGTACATTCTCTAAGCTCAGTAATGCCCAGCAGGGTCCATTTTACTGTGTAAATAATGCCCTTCCAGGGGTGTAGAGGCCCTCCGCCTGCATCTTAAATAACAGCTTTTTTATGATTCCTACTCTGTTGACAAATTTGTCTTATGTCTATGTTACAAAAATATGTACTTAAACATATATAAAGTGCTAGTTTAAAAGCAAATAGTATGTAATGCATTTTATTCTGTTTTACAATATGGCAGTAAGAATGATCTTACATGTAATTGCTTGAAGCTTTGGAGCTGCAGTGTGATTGAACTCTGACCCTGGCAGTAGCCAGCTCAGCAAGCTTATGTTTTTCACTAATGATTATCTGCTGGGTCAGGAAAATGCATGTATAAGGCAGTGAATCTTTTCTTCCTTCCTCTAAGATAGTTGGCCTTGTGAATATTATCAGCACAGCTGCTAAAAGTTAATGTTGCGAAAAGAACAAAGAAGCATATTAAAAACTGAACTGACTATTGTATTCGAGCAGGACTGAAACCTTGAAAAAATAACATTTACAGAAAGACATTATAACTGACCAGGTGCTTTGCAAGGCTGTATTATTCTCATGGGAAAACTTTTAATAAGTATAACCTCAGCACTTTCTTATAAATAAAATATTGTAGACTATAGTGATGTAGGTGCCCTGTGACTTACCACGTCAGTAAGGTGGGCACAGCTTAAATGTATAGTGTATATAACGAGACATACTTCCTGTATCATGTTAGACAAAATTCTATACTTGTACTGTATGGTTTTCTGCCTCCTGGTGTACACTAGTAAAGTTTCTTGTATCTAAATCTCCTGTGTGTTGACTGTCATTTTAAAAAGCCTAATGATTTTACAGTCTGATTCTTTGATAATTTATTTGACAGTCTACCTCAAACGCTACTGAATTCCTTTATTATATTTGACCATATTGTTTCCTTACACAGTGTTCTAGCCATCGAATACCCTTTCAAAGAACAATTACATTCTCAAGTCTTTCATCAGTGATCTACCTTATATTTTCAAATCATGTTCTCTTGTTTGTCTGCATCTATTTTTAAAAGATGTGACCTACTAGGACTTGGAGTGTGTGTGTGTGTGTGTGTGTGTGTGTGTGTGTGTGTGTGTGTGTATGATACAATCTAGGAAGGATGATTTATTAATAAATGACTTTTATTTTACTCTCAGGCTGAAGATGAAGATATTAAAATATGCATCAATTACATGTAGGATAACCACCCATGGAAAGGAAAGAGGTCCTCAATTCATTAATATGACACTAAATATCTCCCATATCCTTATTAAATATATACTGCTGATTCTAAATTGTATAGAATGATGTAATATACATTTCAGCATATAATTTTTTTATGTTTAATAGTACCCACTCATCAGATCATACAATCATAGGATCATACTAGGCTAGTTGCCCAGAGGCTCTCACAAACCTAGCCATGTTTTTCTCGATTATAATGGTACTAGTAGTATACATGACTCAACACCAGCTGCTCCTGTCTAGAAGGGGCACAAGTAGAACCCCAGGGGTAAATTTGTGATTCCCCATCCAATTATCCAAACTACACTTGAAAAGGGTCAGTGAAGGGTTCTGTTTTACTAGGATAGGCAGCTTATTCCAGAGTAGGGGGAACCTCTGGGAGATAAACGTGTCTCTACAGCAGATTCGTTAATATCGCTTCTCATGTTGACATCTCTAGAGTGGGTGCAGCGAGTACCATTTGTTTTGCTAATGTGTAGGATTTCCATTACGGCATAGTCCGCAGATGCCTTATAGGCTAGGCAGAGCCTGTCTCTTCAGCAGGTCCTGTTAATGTCACTTCTCATGTTGAGGTCTTTAGAGTGCGTGCAGTGAGTACCATTTGTCTTGCTAATGTGTAACAATTCCATTAGTTCATAGTCCATGGATGCCTTATAGGCTAGACAGCGATCACGCCTGAGTAGTCTGTAGGACACAGAGTATAGTGACAGGAACTTTCGTCTCTCAGCATGGGACAGGTGTTGGACACCTTGGATTTTCTTTGTAAGGTACCTCTGAGGTCTCCCCAATTGTTGGAGGTGCCTGGTAAGGTACATACCAAAGGATGCATTGTATTCTATAATTGGTCTAATAAGGGAGGAGAATGGGGGAGGTTATAATCTCTTTTTTCTGGAGGCAATGGCCTTATTGATGAGATGGGCTATGTAAAAGGATTTCCTAACCACTGTAGAAACATGCTGGTTAAAGGAAAGGTTGCTGTCAACCTGTGTGCCCAGATCTCTTACCACCATTTGGGTACTTAGGGTGTTGTTGTCAATGTGAAACTTACCAGGGATGTCTCCTTTTCCAAAGGGGATGATGATACACTTTTCAGCATTTAGCTTGAGCCTGTAGCTCTGGCACCAGTTACTGGTTTGATTACGACCTTCCTGAAGGATTGCAGTCCAATTGAAGGATTCAATGATCATGCTCAGTTTGTAGTCACCTGCAGACTTTGTTAGTCACATCCCTTTTGTTTCAGTATGTACTTCCAAAAAGTAAATTCCAAACAACAGGGGCCCTAGCACCAAACCCTGCGGTACTCCACTGGTTACTGATCTGGAGGTAGATTCAGAATACTGTATTTTAAATGTGTGTGTGTGTGTTCTACTAGTGAGCCAGTTACCAACCCACCTGACTATATACTGGTTTAAGTTCAGTTGGGTAAGTTTATCTATGATGCCTGAGTGGAGAATGGTGTTGAAGGCCTTAGCGAGGTCTAAATAGGCAGTACACATGCTTTTACCTTCATCCAGGGCTTTGGTGACTGTCTCAAAGAAGTCCACCAAATTCAGTAGGCACAATCCCCCTCTGACAAAACCAAACTGGGATGGGTCCAGGATTTGGAGATCGCATATAGCCTTGTTGATGAGGTCCATGACGATTCTTTCCATGGCCTTGCATATGAGGCTTTTTAGACTTATTGGTCTGTAATTACGGGGGCAGGAGAGGAGCCCCCTTTGTGGAGGTGGACAACAGTGACAGTTTCCAATCTGCAGGAACATACCCTGTGCTTAGACTGCAGTTGTAGATGGGCCCCCTTTGTGGAGGTGGACAACAGTGACAGTTTCTAATCTGTGGGAACATGCTCTGTGCTTAGACTGTGGTTGTAGAGGGGCCCCCTTTGTGGAGGTGGTCAGCAGTGACAGTTTCCAATCTGTGGGAGCATATACTGTGCTTTGACTATGGTTGTAGAGGGGCCCCCTTTGTGGAGGTGGACAACAGTGACAGTTTCCAATCTGTGGGAACATACTCTGTGCTTAGACTGTGGTTGTAGAGGGGTCCCTTTTGTGGAGGTGGACAACAGTGACAGTTTCCAATCTGCAGGAACATGCCCTTTGCTTAGACTGTGGTTGTAGAGGGGCCCCCTTTGTGGAGGTGGACGGCAGTGACAGTTTCCCAATCTGCAGGAACATATGCTGTGCTTAGACTGTGGTTGAAGAGGGACCCCCTTTGTGGAGGTGGACGGCAGTGACAGTTTCCCAATCTGTGGGAACATACCCTGTGCTTAGACTGTGGTTGAAGAGGGGCCCCCTTTGTGGAGGTGGATGGCAGTGACAGTTTCCCAATTTGCGGGAACATATGCTGTGCTTAGACTGTGGTTGAAGAGGATACTAAGAGCTGCCACTAGCTCTTCCTTTAAGCAATTTTGGATGCAGCCAGGGATGTTGTATGGTCCCATAGAGGCCATGTTTTTAGCCTCGAAGAGAGCATTTAGGACCTGTTCTTTAGAGATTTCTGGGGGAGGGCATGTAGGAGTGATGTCTTGTGGTATGTTATGCAGTGACAGAGTGAAGACGTTTTCACTGACCCTATCTGCCAGCAGGTTGGCAATATCACCAGCATCAGAGTATGTTTTTGCCATTTACTATAAGTTCAGTACAAATCTGAGTTTTTCCTTTGAGATTGTGGACATAGCCAAAGAATGCCTTCTGGTTTCCATTGGCTAGGGTGACCAATTTAGATTCATGGTCAACTTTAGATTTTCTGAGTAGGAGTCTTAATTATTTATTTAGTCTAGTAAGGGATGTACATCCGCATAAGTCCCCTTGCCTTCAGTAGTGGTAGGAGGCATGAAACTATCTTCTTGTAAGAGATTATAGTTTGCTTTGGAGAAATTTTTTAGTTTAGTTCCAGCTGAAGGAGGGTCAGATGCTACTGTTACTTTTAGAGTGACTGACTTGTGGTCAGATCTCACTAGAGATGACTGTAAGAATAGGGTGGTGCAAAGGTTACTCATATTTGTAAGCACCAGATCCAGGATGTTTGGACCCCTAGTATGGGGTGTTGACTAGCTGGTCCATGACACTGGAGTTAACAAAGTTCAAGAAGCTCTGGGTCAGCCCACTGTCACTGGTTTAGGTAGACCATCTATCGATGAGTAATTGAAGTCTCCCAAAATCAGGGTATTCAGTGGTATACTGAGGGATTTCAGGTGGTCCAGGTAGGCACTATGGGTGTCCTGGTTCATGGAGGGGGTCCCGTAACTGGCAATAATCTGAACAGGAGTTTTACCTACAGAGATTTGCATGTGGAGAAGTTCAAGGGATTTGGTGAGTGGGTTTTTAAAAGCCCACCAAAATGACTGTATTTTCATTGATTTTTCCATCCCAGCATTTAGACAGGAAATCCACATGCTCTGTAGAGGACAAGTGGACAAGAACTCAGGAGCAAGGTATGTGGCACGTAACAGTGACAGACATTAGAATAATGCACATATGAGTATACAAAATGTGGCAATCTGCATGTCGCAATCAACACAGGGCAAAACATGCTCAGGTCAGCCAAAGTGGAGTGCAACACATGAAGCGCAACACAAGTACTTGAGCTTGTTATCAATATTCTAAAAAACTAAGAAGCACAACAAACTGCAAAACTGTAATCCAAGCCAGACGGCTGAAAAGAAGAAACCAGCAGAGCGTTTAAAGATTTATTTCATTAGCGCGTTCATTCACATAATATGCAAACTTCTTCAGACAAAGAATACTTGTTCCATTAAAATTTAAATAAAACTAGTACAATGACATCACATCCTTTCCTCTGAGCCTCCATAAGTTTTAAAGGTATATATGCCAATTTATAAATCCACACAAAGCCATGTATAAAAAACAGCCACAATCAACTGTAAAAAACAAACCCTTCAAAGGGAGTCTATGTTAAAAATATATATGAACAATAGAAAACATACCTTAATATGTATGCAGGAAAAACAAATTGTATATGGATGTACATAAAATTAATTATGTACAAAAATCACCTGTCAAGTGATTTTAGTTTTAAAATACATTTTACATTACTGTGATCATTCAAGCCAGGATGAACACAAGCATTGAGTTTCAGCTGCCGCAAACATTCTCTTTCCTCTAACTTTATCGACCAAGGGCCCCCTTACATCCTTCTTTACCTGCTCAATGACCAAGAATAAAAAGGTGTGCCCTGGGTTTGTGACAGTGTGCCTGTCCAGTGCATTGTTTAAATTTGATTTCGTTATTTCATACTGGTGTTCGCAAATGCACTGCCTCAAGTATCTTTCAGATATTCTTGTGTAAAAACCACAACACAATTGGCACATAGCCACGTAAGCAACACCGGTGGTGTCACAATTATATTTCCCATGGAAAGTGTATTTAGTGTTATTAGACTGCGGTGGTGGTGCTGCGGTAGCGTTGTCGCCTCACAGTCAAACGTTGTCCTGTTCGATTCTCAGCTAGAGCGTCTTCTGTGTGGAGACATGCGTGAGTGGGCGTACCTTCATTGAAGGCTGTGCATCAGGGCCGGCAACTCGGCACATAAAAATCTACTGCCAATCATTAGCAGACCAGAGTTCTGCTGTGGTGACCCCTAACCTGGAAAAGCTGAAAGACACAAACAAACAAAGTGTGTTTAGTGTTATTGATGTTAATCCTATTGGTGGTGTCAGTAAATTTACAACTTGTGGATCTCCCACATTTATAACTACCACCACATGGGATATACAAATCTTTAGGTCTTTCCAAAAACATATTTAAGGTCTGACCTCTCTTGCAAACCACCTTGGGGAAGTCTTCTAGTCTAAGCTTCATGGTTGTGTTTTCACTGATCATTACCCAGTTTTTCGTGATAATATCATGTACGGCTTGATTGTTAATGGAAAAAGAAGTAATAAAACTGGTAGCAAAGTCAGTTTTGTTAGAACTCTGTTCTACATTCAAGCTAGTAACCCCATTATCAGACATAGCCATAGGAAGTTTCCGTTGCCCTGCATACAAGATAGGTTTAAACACCCCTGTTTCTCTCTTGATAGTGACTTCAGCTATAACCTGGTCTACCAGCTGAGGGGGATAAGCCCTCTTCAGAAACATATTCCTTAGTAAATTAAATTCTTCATGAAAGGTAGTTTCCAAAGAGGACAGCCTAGCCGCCCTTACAAGTTGTCCTTTAATGATTGCTTTCTTTTGGTGGAAGGGGTATGAGCTCTCAAAATGCAAAAACAGCATTCAAGTATATGGGTTTTCTATATATCTTAGCCACATACCTCTTATTGGGTATGCCCTTAGATATTAGGACATCCAAAAAAGGAATTGAGTCAGATGCAAAATTAAAGGTGAATTTCAAAAAGGTGGTGAAGGTAGAGATGTGATTAACAAACTGTTGAGCTGTTGTATACCCTCCTTTAAAAATTACAAAAATATCATAAAGGTACCAATTATGTTGTGGTTTTTATATAGGAAAAACTGAGAGACACTTGAGGCAGTGCATTTGCAAACACCAGTATGAAATAGTGAAGTCAAATTTAAACAATGCACTGGCCAGGCACACTGTCGCAAACCGAGGGCACACCTTTTTATTCTTGGTCATTGAGCAGGTAAAGAAGGATGTAAGGGGGGGCCCATGGTCGTTGAAGTTAGAGGAAAGAGAATGTTTGTGGCAGCTGAAACTCAATGCTTGTGTTCATCCTGGCTTGAATGATCACAGTAATTTAAAATGTATTTTAAAACTAAAATCACTTGACAGGTGATTTTTTTGTACATAATTCATTTTATGTACATCCATATACAGTTTTTGTTTTTCTTGCATACATATTAAGGTATGTTTTCTATTGTTCATATATATTTTTAACATAGACTCCCTTTGAAGGGTTTGTTTTTTACAGTTGATTGTGGCTGTTTTTTATACATGGCTTTGTGTGGATTTATAAATTGACATATATACCTTTAAAACTTATGAAGGCTCAGAGGAAAGGTTGTGATGTCATTGTACTAGTTTTATTTAAATTTTAATGAAACAAGTATTCTTTGTCTGAAGAAGTTCATATATTTTGTGAATGAAAGCGCTAATGAAATAAATCTTTAAAAGTTCTGCCGGTTTCTTCTTTTTAGCCATCTGGCTTGGATTTCAGTTTTTCTATGAATATTCTAAATAAATGACTGTGTAATTGACGTACTCTGCTAAGTAGCTGGTGTGAGGTTTCAGAACTTTATCTGGTAGAAGGAAGCAATATTAATACTTTGTCCCCTGTTTTAAACTGCTGAAGTTTGGTATTCTCTGACAAGTGGCAGGAGCTCTGTTAAGTCCAAGGTGTAAGACACTTTCATACCTCTCAACTGTCCAGATTCTCACAGAATGTCCAGATTTTTGCCTCATCTTTTTGGTTTGTTCATCATAAAATATGTGGCAATCTGGCAAATCACCCAGGACTGAGTTCTCTAAATAATGACGTACATTTGACTTTCAGTCTTCATATCCTTCTGAAAATACACAGATCCTGTTATTCTAGCAATTTACTAAATTTATAAAAGAAATATTTAAAACCTCTCCCTATTTTTGGGCCTTTGCCCCCCCCCCCCCATACACAGTATTTTAGGCTTTTTCCATATTTCTTGCACTTAGAGATTGAGAGGTAGGGACAGTATAGCAAAGAAAAGACCTACAGGGGTACGGAATGCTGTCTTCTCTTTGACTTCATAGGTGAGGTGAATATTCAAGTACTGCTTGATTAAATCTAGTGTGATCAAAACATTGCTTCGTCTAACCCATGTATGACTTCATCATTTTGACATTAGATAGGTTTCAAATTTGGATATGTCATTCAGTTTTGCAAATCATTACAAAATCATAAGGGAACAGCACATCAGACTCTTTCATTCGCTCTGTGCCTCATCAAAAACTTTTAACTTGGGCATCTTTCTTATTTCTTCACTTATTGCTTTTATTTGCAACCCTGGTATTCTATACAATTTTTGGTGAACCTTTTCCACACTGGATTCTACATTAAATCTATCCTACCATGAAGCTGAGAAAAATCATGTATTTCCTCAGCACACACTTTTTCACTTCTGTTTTTCTAAACCTTAGACAGTGCTTCCTCGCTCTGAGCAGCACCGGTAGAATTCTCTGATACTGTCCTGTCTGTGCCTCTGATCATTCCAAGGATTACTACGGTTTAACATATTTATGTGATACATTTGCTCTGGTCTTTTATTTCCTGTCTGTCTGCCTTTGTAATTCTCTTCATTTAGTTTCTGTACCATCTGAAAGGGTCCTTTGACATCTCTGCATTCTTGTTCTGCACTAACTGTTGTATTCCTCGTGACCTTTGCATTTGTTCTTTAACTATTGGCATAACAGGTTTTTAACCTATTATGTAGGTTTGTAATGTGGGCTATTATACTTTCAGACAGGGTTGTCTTCCTCCAAAGTCTCCTTTGCTATGTCTAGCAAGCCTTGCTAATGCCTAATAATGTAAATCCTGTTGAAGCTCAGGGATGCTCTCTCATAGTATAGAGAAGTAACTAATTTCATTTATTACCATCCTGTTGTATGACCTTCTTTACACAAATGTCATTGTATTATTAACGTTCTCCTTTAACCCATTTGTTTTTATAATGGTACAGAAGTGCTTAACGGTTTTACTTTAAAAACTGGTGGAGTTGGAGCATTGCAGAGGACATAAATGGGGTTCCTTGATCTGAGTTTTCTTTTTTTTTTTTTTTTGCTAATCTCTGCCCTGAAGAAAAGCATCTCTAGCTCTTTGACTATTGATGTAGCATTTTTACCCATTGGGTACGATTTCTACTTCAAGAAATTTAGAGGCATAGCCACTAGCCACTAGAATGTACTGGTAGCCATTATTAGGCTTTATTAATGGCTCTACAAGATCCATGGTATCCACTCAAATATGATTACATTAAAAAGCATAAGAACAGAATTCTTTAGCATAGGTTTGGAGCCATCGTTTGAAATTATATGCAGAACTTCTCAACATGTTTCTTTACACCGGACCAGTAATATGGATACAATTATTACCTTGAGTTTGTTCATCCAGGTGTCAAACTAAAATATGGTGGTGTGCAAGTTTCATCAAAGATGTTCTAAAAAGGTTGGTGCAGTCGTTCTTGCTTGTCTGCATTTTCTTTTTTACAGCAAGTCATCATCAATTCAAAACATGAGTGTTACAAGATGGGAATCTGCTCACCTGCTTCTTTTATTTTGGCGACATTTTCACTAGTCCTAGAAAAAAATCCACTTTAGCTATCAGATCTAGAAGACTGCCCCTCTCTCTGATACCCTCCCTGTAGGAGGAATAAAGCTGCTTTGTTAAAGTTTCAAGTAGTTTATTCAGTTAAGCAGGTAGATGGACGAGTGTTCTTATTCTAATACATTACAGTCAACAAGTCAGTTATTTAAGGCTGTTACAGACAATGGTGGGAGGGTTCAGAGGAGCTGATTGGAGGAAAATCTGGGAGATGGAAAAACAAGGAGACAATCCCAAAGCTTAAGCAAAGCCAAACTAGGTAACTTCCACGTTTTGAACAATACATGTTTCCAGAGAAATAGCTTGCAGTGAAAACAAGTCACATTACTCATTTTTACAGAGCTCATGGATGTACACAAGCAGGAGTAAAAATGTAAGTACAGTTTGAGATCTCAGAACCTTTTGTATAGGCTGTTTGTACCCATGGAATAAAAATCTGCCAAGTGGTAAACTGCAGACTATACAAAATCTTTAATAAAATAAGAATCTCAGATCTTCTTTGAGCATAGACAAACTGTGCCTATAGTGTAAAGAATACAGCAGTATGGAGTGGTGCCCTGGGATAACAATATTCACTGTTCTGCAAATTACAGATATTGTTATATGTAGGCCAAGTGGCTTGAACATCTATACCTGGTTGTTGTGGGTACCTACAGTGAAAGGGAGAATAAACCTGGTCTCAGTGTGGTTTTATAGTGTTCCGGTCACTATCACACCTCTTCGTGGGTCTAGCAGTTAGTGAGGGTTCTTTTGTTCAGATTCTTCCTCTCTTTATTTTCCATGTGGTGAAGTCAGAGCTCTTGTGTTCAGATTCTTCCTTTCTATAGGTTCCAGGTGGTGAAGTCAGTGCAAAAGATGGTTAGATAGCTCTGCATCTGGCTAGATAAAGCGCTCGAAACTGGGAGGGATCAGGTGAAAGGGCAGTTAACCAATCATCTGAGAGAGTGTGTGGTGCCATGGGGCCTGGTGCAGAGTTAGATAATGTAAGAGGCTGATATAATCAGTATGGATGTGGGCTGTCAATCAAATTTGGAAGCTAGTGTTTGGCCCCCTTTTCTCACTCATAAAACTAGTCCCGGTCCCAAATCCATTTATCCATCTATCCTCAACCCCTTTTCTCATTTTGCACATGGGGTCTGGATGTCACTTTAGCAGTGACAATCATCGTGAGCCAAGGTTTACACTGCTGGGTGGCTAGCCCTGCCATGGTAGTTCATTTGTAGCACTCACTCACACACACACACTCTCACCTATGCCAGTTTACTGTGTCCAATCCACCTACTGCATGTCTTTGGAATGTGGGAGGAAACCGGAGCAAACCCACGTGACCGCAGGGAAGTTCTGCAGACTCTGCACAGAAGGCACCCCAGCCAAAAATAAAACTAGAGAACCTCCTGCTGTGAGGTGACAGCTCTAACTGCTGCACCATGGCAGCCACCCCCAGGTCCCAAATGAGTAGTAGAAAACATTTGAATATACCCGAAAGTTGCTGTTTAAGTTTATGCACGTCACAAGTTAAAAAGAATTTCAAACTCCTAACAGTTACTGTTTAGGTCTGTACACATCTTGAGATCACAGAAAAAAATAAAAAAAAAACAGAAACAAACATAGTAGCTTTTTTTCTGTGTTCTTATTTCACCAGATAAGCAGTGCCAAGTGAGATGCAGTGATCTGCAGATGTCATTTCCTGATTGGCTTTTTATACTAACAGCAGCAATTAGAGTTAATTAGTAGTTTATGTCCAAATCTGGTTTAAAAACTACAGCTGTTTTAGCTGTGTGATTTATAGCTTCCTCAGTGCACAAACATTTTGGATGGAAATGCTTGTGCTTGAGTTTAGGCCAGGGTAGTGCTGGGTAATGGGCATCCAGCTTGATTTGCCAGCTAAACTCCATTTTTTTCGAGGATAGCATTTTTGTTTCCTTTGAGTGGACCAACCTCCATGGTCTGGGAAATCATGGCAGTGCTTGGCTAGTTGTTTTTTTGAGGATCTGGAGTCTGATGTCAGACTGGTGGTATGTCACCCTGATTTTGAACTTGTTCACAAATTTCCTTACAAAAAATAACTGCAGCCATTACGCTGTGCACTCTATATCACAAAAGCAGTGTTACAATTACCACACGAATGCTGATGATTTTTTTCCCTGAGTACTGGGCAAAAGAAGTAGCCCTTCTTAATCACATAGCTACACTCACTGCATTTACTGCAACTACATGAGCAAAAAAAAAAAAATGGGAGTTACCTGATGTGTCTGTAAGTGACGACTGCCTCCCCTTGCATACAAAAAGGTCTGCTTTCATTATGAAGAAGAATGGGGAGCGGCCTTATTAGTCATGCATGCACGCCTCTTATAAGGAGGCACTGGAATCCTTTGTGCCAAACAAGAGAAGATCGGTCTTTCACAATGTATTTCAGGAGATACGAGCTACATAAAAGTGAACACAGACACCCATATTAGATGTGATTTAAGCATTAAGAACAAGACAGATTGGAATACATTTTGTAAAAAAAGCCTTCCTAATTTGCTTCAAGGAGTATGAGTCCCACAAAGGCAGTCACAGCCTCTCATTTTACATGATACAAAACAAGCTAATAAAGTCCAGTGATGGCCTTGTAAAAGCCGGCATTTTCAATGATCTAACTGTAAACCCCTTTAAACCACTCTATTAAATGGACCTGATGAAGCTCAGGTGAAAGTGTTTCTTAAATGTAGTTCTATAGTGATAGCTCATGATGTGTAGTCATTATTCGTTTGTTAAAAGTTTTATTTTTTATTATTTTTTTTTAACAAAGGTTCCACAGGCTGCTGAGCTGGTAAACCATCACAGGTTATTCAGAAATACTAAAAAAAGGACTAACCTCTAAGCTTTGGGATTGGTTCCTTCTTTTTCCATCTCCAAGATGTTCCTCCAATCAGCTCCTCTGAACCCTCCCACCATTGTCTGTAACTGCCTTTACATGACTGACCTGTTGAATGTAATGTATTGGAACATGAACACTCATCCATCTACCTGCTTAACTGAATAAATCACTTGAAACTTCAACAAGGCCCCTTTATTACTCCCACAGGGATGCCATCAGAGAGTCTTCCAGATCTGCCAGTTAAAGTGATTTTATCTGGAAAAATCCTTTGTACTCTGTTTCTCATTAGTCCTGTCACCCTCTGGGTCACTGGTGGGATACCAGACCTGACTCGAGATTTCTGGATTAATTCTGTTTCCCATTTTCACAGGGGGCATATTCTGGCCACAAAGTACCTGTTTTCTTTAAACATAACTTCCACTGAGCTTTGAAATGAGGGAAATCGTTATCTATTATAACATTAAGTGCTACAATATGTAACACTTTGCCCAACCTAATTTGAACTTCTATATGTGTTACGGGATGCCCTGGCCTATCTCAATCACCATGTATTTTTTACCTAATTTGAACTTCTATATGTGTTACGGGATGCCCTGGCCTATCTCAACCACCATGTATTTTTTACCTAATTTGAACTTCTATATGTGTTACGGGATGCCCTGGCCTATCTCAATCACCATGTATTTTTTACCTAATTTGAACTTGTATATGTGTTACGGGATGCCCTGGCCTATCTCAATCACCATGTATTTTTTACCTAATTTGAACTTCTATATGTGTTACGGGATGCCTTGGCCTATCTCAATCACCATGTATTTTTTACCTAATTTGAACTTCTATATGTGTTACGGGATGCCCTGGCCTATCTCAATCACCATGTATTTTTTACCTAATTTGAACTTCTATATGTGTTACGGGATGCCCTGGCCTATCTCAATCACCATGTATTTTTTACCTAATTTGAACTTCTATATGTGTTATGGGATGCCCTGGCCTATCTCAATCACCATGTATTTTTTACCTAATTTGAACTTCTATATGTGTTATGGGATGCCCTGGCCTATCTCAATCACCATGTATTTTTTTACCTAATTTGAACTTCTATATGTGTTATGGGATGCCCTGGCCTATCTAAATCACCATGTATTTTTTACCTAATTTGAACTTCTATATGTGTTAAGGGATGCCCTGGCCTATCTCAATCACCATGTATTTTTTCTGCCTTCTTTTTTTTATTTGCGTCTACAGACAATAGGTCCTTTAACAAGTGTGACCATGGTCCCAGAATCCAGTAGCCCTTTTAATTCCTTCCCCTCCACCAAAACTATACATTTGTCTAATTTAATAGATGAACAAACACAAAATTCTGATTTTACTGTTCCAGGAGATACTTTATTGCAATCCATTGGTACATTATAATTACCAGCATGTAAGAAATTTTGATAGACACAGCATTTGCATTTTCATTAGCAGAATATTGGTTATGCTGCTGAATGTAAGATATTGTGTTAACAATGAGAATAAAATAATTCATAAATTAAACATCATTGCACTTTTGAAACTTAAATACTGGTAAAAACTATTCATTTATACATTTCTAACTAGGAGAAGTTTGTACAGAAGGCTGCATATTTTAATTTAATTTGATACTGCAGACAAACATAGACTAGAACAATACAGAACTAGGCAATCAGAACACAGCTGAGAAGTTTACATATCTTCAATGAAGTAAACAGGCTGATATTAAACATATCAAAGTCAAGAGACAGTTCCCTATTGAAATATCTTTACTTGGATTAACGACTCTCAAAATACTTTTTAAAGACCAAAAATACATGAGAAGAGTGAATAGCAAACATCGCTCTTCTCCATTAAACTTGTTTTTGCAAATTGCGAGCCATCAAGACCCACCCCCAACATATGTTTACCGATTCTTAGAACATCTCAGAGAAAAAGAAACATTTTGACAAATGGCAGTCTCGGACTTAATACATGTATGCCCAGATTTTTAGGCATTTGGTTTCCACAGTTCAGGACATAGCAATCCAAGTCCTGATATTTTTAATAGTTACCATCTACACTAGTTAAGGAGGTAAAGTGTGACAGATTATTTTCCTGAAACTATAACAGCCCGATAGGAAATAAGGTGTGGTTATAAGTGAAGAAGTTAACATGTAAAAATCTAAAACTAAATGCTGTGAAAAACAAAGTTAGTGCTTTGCTGACAGGTTGCAAGTTTAGAAGTTAACAAATAATGTAAACAAAATGCAATGTTGTTAATGAAAACAAGAAGGAAATGTTCCTTAATTTGTTTAGATTCCAGAAAATGGACTCAGTTCCAGAAAAGTATTCTAGATTTTGTCCTGCTGTTCCTTAAAGTACAATAATTATGTAAAGGGTGACTGCACGGGTTCTTCTGAAGGCAGTAGGCTTTAAAGGTAGAACTGAATAGAGGCGGATGGTCTATTTCTCATATATTTTATGGAAAATGGGTCCATTAAAGGGGATGACAGTGAATTAGGGCCCTGTCACCTACCTAGCTGGCTGTTTTTGGTAAGACTTCAATAACCCCAGTTGTTTATTGAGGATTGACATCCTAGCAGTAGTTGTGAAACCCTAAGCAAACAGCTGTGATATAACAGTCTAAATTTAAGTTGCCTTATGTTACGATATTAGTTACATCCCTTTATCATGTGGATCATAGTAGTTGCAAAGGGCTTCTCGACACAAACTGCAGTTGTTTACTTACAGCTACTTACTGGCTCTGCTTGTGGGCAGTAAAATAAAAGCATGAATAAAAATAGGAAGAAAAAAAGCAGGAACAGACTAACCAAGAAAAACTGGAAAGACAAATGTGTAATAAAATGAAAACAGAACAGAAATGGTTCTTCTGGTTTGCCAGTCTTTTGGAATTGTATAATATAGTCACGAAATGCATCTTTGGGTGTGTCGGCCTTGTGCAGTTGTGCAGTTGTGTGACCCTATTATTTTGCACATGCTCTCCTTTGCATCCTTGCCTTGAAATAGCCGAGCATAATCTAACAGCCCCCTCCTACTTCCTGTTGTAATATCAGCACAAGAAACAATGTAAAAAGGTTTTAGTTGTCAAACATAGAGCAACTAACAAACTTACAAGTACTTTCAAGTTGTATTGCTCTTTCTCAAGTAGTCAAAAGAGCCACCATGAAACTGAAGTATTTAGTCTCTTTGTCATGTGACCTCGTACCTCTCAAATGTCCAGATTTTCACAGAATGTACAGATTTTTGCCTCATATTTTTCATCTGGTCTACCTATTTTTGGTCTGTTCCTCATAAAATTTGTGGTTTTCAAGCAAATTGTTGAGGTTTGAAATCAGTAAAGAATAACAAACATTTGAGTTTCAGCGTTCTTATCCTTCAAAAAATATATATCAGCATAAAACCTGTTCTAGCAACTTTCTAAGTTTATAAGAGCAATAAAATCTGTCCTTATTTTTAGGCCTTTGTCACTCCCCCATATTTGGCACTGAGAGGTTGAGAAGTATGATGTCTGCAGCAGCGTAGGGTCTTAAACGGAACAGTTCAAGAATGGCTTTAAACTGCAATATTCCTTCAAGTTTGGTAACATTGGTGCATTTAATACCACAAACGACTTCAGCTATAGGTCAGCCTGTACATGAAGAAATCCATTTATATTCACATAGGTGTGTGTCTCTAACAACTGTATTTATAATCAGTAATGTACAGAATTAAAAAACATATGCTTTACCCTTTGTCTGCAACGTGTTTAGTTAAGGCATTTTTCAATTCTTTTACTTAACATCCAAACACCCTGAGCTTTGTGTTCCATGTTCATTCAAATGCTTGTCAGATTTTCCAGCATAAAACAAAGGACATGAGTATATTCAGATAAGTAAGCTGTATTCTGTATTGTGCAGACTGTGTCATGACTAATTATGTCAACAGTATGACTGCAACAGTCTGCAATAAACACGTATGTGTACTGTCCACGGTTTCTGCATGGGTGTGTACCTGTTCTTTCAGATACTACTGTTCACTTCTCTCATTGTTATCATAAAAGAGCTGCCTTTTCAGAGTGTTATCATTTTTAAATGTAAGGCTAGTTACATCACCCACTATTCCTTTTATATCACTATTAAAGGTGGGAATGTCCCAATTCCTTTTAATGACGTCACTGACTTGTCTCAATCCATTAGAATAAGTTAAGGGTATTTTTAACTGTCTGCTGTTCTTACTATGCCTGGTGTATCAGTCTTCCACGTAAAGCATAGCAGAATATCTCTTTGTCCTTAAATTTTCTATCTCATCAGCTGCAACTTGGATTTTGACTAGGATTTATGTGCTGGCAAAGCTCCTGTAGAACAGGCTTGTGTCTGCCCACTATCCTTTTTATGAGGACTTGTATCACCACATCTATCACAAATCTTTTACCCAAGAGTGACATTATCCTATTCTCATCTGCAGGTGAATAAAAAAATCATGTCATTCTGAGATGTGCAGATCCATTTTAAATATTAAATATCTCAGTTCAGCCCTACTTCAGCTTTTGTCTAATACAAGTAACACAACATAATTCTAGGTCACCCGTCAGCTTACATCATAAGGTCTTCTCTGTAATCAATCCCTGGATCATGTTTTGTATCTCTAGCAAATTAATATTCAGCTTCAAGTGAGGTTGTTAGAACTGTATATAGTAACAGAAGGGATCCACTGTGTCTGTTCCAATCAGCAAACCTTGCATCACAGCAGATGACTCTCATCCACTCATAAATGACAGTTCAGCTACCAGCTTTTCACAACAAAAGTACTTAAAATGCTTTGGTTGCCCACAGCTGTATCACTTCATTATTCCTTCTGTGAGACCCCTGCATTTAGGAGAATCGGCGATCACTGACAGCCAGAGTAATACCTGCCTCACTTTTTCTCCAAGGTGCACCAGAATTACAATCTGAGCACTTATAACTTCAGTTCACTTACAAGTAACCTGCTAAACATGAGCAATTATTAAATCAAGACACTGTGATCAAGCAGCTGTGAGTTAGACTAGGATTATCTGAGCAAGTGCCTAACCAAGGACAAACCTGATGAGTGAACTGTCCCATGAGAAATATCTCCTTATTTTCACAGTGGTCTACATGCACATTAAATTAAAGCTCTCAGCATTGTCAGAGTCAGTTATGATCCCTGGTAAGTGCATTCTGTTTCTTTTTCTGCACAGTGCTACTTCCTGTTCTCTTAGTATTTCTGTGTGAAGTGACGTCTATTTCCTTCTTAGTATTACATTTGAATATTTGTTCCACAGTGTATTCCTTTACCCGTATTGGAATTTATATGCTGCCTGCCTTATTTATAATGTGCTAGCTTCCTCTTTACATAATATATGAGATTATCTGGGAGGAACAACCCCAATAACTCAAATATGAACTCCTATCCTTATACCATATATCTCCCATTAGTTATCATCATCAACCCCCTTTTTCCCATTCCTCCACATGGTATTGGGTTGTCAGTCAACTGTCACCATAGATGCATAGGTTCATAGGTAAGTATTAGACAGTCAGTCTGCAGACCACTTCAAGCCTAGACAGAAAACCCCAGTCAAATTTTCCGTCTAGCCTCAAAGAGGGCAAGAAACGATAGACCAGCAGAGAATATGACTTTGCCCATCCAATTATTTAGGTTTACCTCGAATGTGGCAGAGGTGCTACTCTACTTGACATGTAGGGTAAGTTTGTTCTAGAGGTGAGGGATACGTTGGGATATAAATCTAAAGTAAACTCTCAGTTAACTGGAACTTAAGCAACCAGAACTCTCAAGCAACCAGAAAAAAAAAAATGAAGAAATACAATAAAATTTTCATGTGTTGGACCCCCCCCACCCCCCGCCCCCGCAGAAACATACCTTACATTTTTAGAGTTTTAGAGTTTTAAAAAGGAAGACAGGAATAAATTCCCTCTCTCCCCAAACTAAGAATAAGTCAAACCAAACAAATACTATAGGGTACAGTATTAGTTAGGTCTATTTTTGCCTAATTTTAAAAGTAACTATCAAGCAACCAGAAACTACATTTTTCCTGCATCTACCAATCCCCATGAGTGCCGGTTAACTGAGCATTTACTGTATCACACCACTGTGACTTATTTATTTGCTGGTGAAGGTTTACTTGCTTTAACTGACTAATTGATTTACAATTAATTCTGTGAAGGAATAGGAAGTCAAACAGGGTTGGATCCTCCATGGCACAAAATGGTAAACATAGATCTCCATGAGGAGTGTGCAACAAACTGACTACTGAGAGCACATTGCCAGTCTCCACTGATAACTTTGATTTTTGAGGCCTCTGATCTTTTTAGTTATGAATCTCTGAGGTCTCTCAAGTTGAGTGATATGTTTAGATAAATATATGCCAAAAGGTGCAATCTGATGTTGTTAATCTTCGTTCATTCCTTACTGATGGGCTATTGGTTCCGTCCTCGGAACTGAGCCGGCCAGTATCAAGCTCCTGTCAGCCAAAAACCCTCGAGCCAAGGTCCTACCCAGAATGCTCTGCTCCCTGTTACCTCAGATCTCATTTGCCACATTGCTGTATAGCTGTGTCAAGCCACTCTCTCAGCTGTCTAATTTTTTGAAAGTGTTATACTTTGTTCTTACTTGAAAGTTTTTCATATAGTTCCTACTAATATTTTCCTACCCTATCGTATCCTTTAGACTCTCTCCCTTTAGTCTATTTCCCTGTATTACCTTTTTCTTACCTTTGAGGTAATTCTTCATTACCATCGTTGGTAATCCTTCCTTTTCTCTTCTTACCCTTTTGGGTAGCCTTTCCTCTTCTTTTTTGGTACTGTTCTTCTTCTCCACATCATTATGTCAGATAAGAAAAGTAACATTGGTTTTAAGCAGTGTAAGAATTGCGGCCATAAGTTACCATTTTCCAATGGCCATGATTTATGTGTCTACTATCTGATGTCTCCCACCTTACTGTGGATCCCCTGTGTGGGATTTGTAGAATTTTTTTGACAAGGACTCTTAATGAGAGGAAGAATAAATTAATATTGAAAGGTCTTCTCAAATCTCCTTTCTCTGAGGCTAATTCTGGGTTGGACGGCTCACCCTCTCCTGTTAAACCCCATAAGAAGCATTCTTCCTCTTCCTCATCAAGGTCGCTCCCTTCTTCTCCCTCTGAAGATTGTAGGGAGTCAACTCATACGAAGGTGAAATTGATTACTACTTTGACGCTGCCACCTGTGACCCTGTGGGCTCCAGGCTCGGCACTGCCCCAAATGATTCTTGTTTCTACCATGTCTTCCTTATCGACACTAGCACAGGAGTTCCCAGTGCAGATAACTACAAATCCGACAGTTCTGTCGCAGCCCTTATCGGCACTGTCCATGCAGGTACAGTCCCCTTCAGCACTGTTGGTACAATTCCCTTTGGCTCCAACTATGACATATCTGTCCTCTGCAGTGCAGACATTTTCAACACTGACATGTTCTTTGGTGCAGTCCTTCTTGACATTGTCCTTATTACCGGTGCAGACACTTTCCTTGACGGCACCATACCCATCAGGGCAGACTTTTGCCTTTATGTGCAGACACCTTCAACTACTATGGTGCTGATGTCGTTGGCGCAGACTACTTCCACACCATTTTCTTCAGTGCAGACATCTTCGGTTCTGGGCTCTGCACCTCTCAAATTAGCAAGGACCAAGTATTCTCTTTCTTTGGATCCATTTGCTGGTAGTCAATATAGTCCTTTTCTAGAAAGGCTAGAATCGCCATCAGCTCTCTCAATGAGGTCAAGCAGGAGCCTCTCTGAGCAAGATGTGTTGCGACTTGTTGACCAGTTGCTTGTGGCCAGTGGTCTCTCTCACCCATCAAAGTCCATGTTCCCTCCTTCAGGTGAATGTATATCTCCTCAAACTCCAACGTACACTCCTCCTTCGACTTCTACCCAAGTTTCGAAGCCTATTTCTCTGACAACAGCTTCCCTTCCTCCGACTCCAATAGTGGATCTCACTTTGGAACCGGAGTTGTCCTTGTGGCCCTCGGTGCACTGGGCATTGGACACTTCTCAGGCCAGTGGCTGTGCTGTGGGGGAAGGCATTCCTGGTCCCATGCTGATTTTTTTCTATGGCACCCTCAAGGAATCCTCTCTATCTCATGGTTCATGGTCCTCTTGAGACTCCTGGTCTGGGGGTGGGCTCGTTGTGGTGGGGTGTGACCCCGGTTCCGAGGTTGTCATGCTTGGTTCCAGGCTCTCATCTCTCCTTGGGTGGGCCGGCCTTCCAGGCCATGGAGACAGTGCTTGCCTCTGCTGGCAAACCCCCACATGCTGGAGTCCTCTCCTCCCTCTATGTTGCAACTGTCACAAGCCGCAACTACCAGACACTGGGTACAAGGGCCTCAGGTTTCTCCTCCTCAGGAGATGCCCTCTTTGCAGTCTTCCCCAGAAACTCCCACCGAGGAAGTACCTCGCAAAGCATTGTGCAAGAGGAAGCACATGGACTCCACTGAGGAGTCATTGACTGAAGATATGGATTTTGATGATGGGGAAGGGTCCCCACAGTCACCCTCTGATGAGGTGCCCTTTGGTGACATTCTTGAGATCCTTAGACAGAGGGGTGACTGGAAGTCCTCTAATCCTTCCTCTGAGGAATCTGTATTCCTGCAGGCCTTTCATGCCCGGCCCCCTACCTCTTGGGTCACCCCACCTGCTGATGAGCTCATCCAGCTCATCGTTCAGTGCGCATGGAAGGCTCTTGATATCCTGGAAGTGATACCAAGGAGACCAGATAAAATATTATTGCCCCCAGATGAGCACCCACATTGGTCGCGAGGTCTTCCAGTAGATGCTATGGTGGTGGCAGCTGCTACTAAGAAGGATTTGGCAGAAGGGAGCCAAACTGTCCATCCGCCCAACAAGAGGTCCCGGGCGATAGACAGACTAGTGAAGTGTGTGTTAACTTCATCGACCTTCGCCGTGAGGTCTTTGAACTATTTGGCACATTTACCAGGCTTCAGAGTGATCTTATCAACCAGCTCTCTGAAACCTTGGCAGGAGCTGTTTCTGACGAGGTCTGTGACAACGTGGCTTCTCAGATAGCTACCCTTGAGTCCATTTCCAAATCTTCCATGCATCTTATTTCTCACACAATGGAAGAAGCGGCTAGAGCAGCAGGCGCGGGGGTGTGTATATATATATATATATATATATATATATATATATATATATATATGTATCTACCTGAGTAGATCGACATGTTAAAAGAGCGAAAATGACTTCACCGACGCCAGAAGATCGACAAGGCAGAAGACCGACGGAGGAAGACACCGACACTGAGAACACTGCGATGGGGAAAGGATATGCAAGTATGCGGTAGTGACGGACGTTAGGGTGCGAGTAAGGTAAGTGTGTGATGTTGGTGGTCTGTAGGGATAGGGGTGGGATAAGTGAGTTAGGGTTAGGGCGCGGGTTAGGTAAGGGTGCGAGTAAGGTAAGTGTGTGATGTTGGCGGTCTGTAGGGGTAGGGGTGGGATAAGTGAGTTAGGGTTAGGGCGCAGGTTAGGTAAGGGTGCGAGTAAGGTAAGTGTGCGATGTTGGCGGTCTGTAGGGGTAGGGGTGGGATAAGTGAATTAGGGTTAGGGCGCGGGTTAGGTAAGGGTGCGAGTAAGGTAAGTGTGCGATGTTGGCGGTCTGTAGGGGTAGGGGTGGGATAAGTGAGTTAGGGTTAGGGCGCGGGTTAGGTGAGTGTGCGATAGTGACGGACCTTAGGGTAAGGGTTTGGGTTAGGGTTGTAGATAGTTGTGTATGTATGGGTTAGTGTTGGTTTGTAAGGATTTTGGTGTGCTTGTGTTGTGTGTGTTGGTTTTGGATAGGGGATTTGTTTTGTTTGTTGGTATGATGTGTCGAGTGTATGAGGTGTCGTGTTTGTGAACTGTCGTGTTTGTGAACTGTCGATCTTCTGGCATCGGTGAAGTCGTTTTCGCTCTTTTAACAGGTCGATCTAGTAAGGTAGATCCATATATATATATATATATATATATATATATATATATATATATATATATATATATATATATATATATATATATATCTCTATATGACATGCCTGGATGCGCCTTTGTGACTTTGCAGACTCCTTTAAGGCTTCCTTCATGAATGCCTCCATCAAGGCCACTTCTTTGTTTGGCCCTAAAGTGAAAGATATGCTGGCAAGTTGTGAACAAGATGGCAAGACCCTGTCTGCTGTTGGTGTCAGACACTCCACTCCTCAATGATTCTACTCCAGAAATCAGAGGAGCAGGAAGATGTGGCACAGGAAATTGCAGGGGTCTTTCCAGGACACATGTGCCGAGTTCTCCCCTAGAGGCAGTGGGGGAAACTCTAATGGAAGATGCCTCTTTCAGGGCAGACGAGGTCCGTGAAATTGGGGTTCCTGAGATTCCTTCTCTGGCCAACCCTACCAGCACTCCTGAAGCGTTGCCCAACTGCTCACCTCTGGAAGTGGTCAGGGGTAATTTTTCCTTGTACCCTGCTGCCTGGCAAAATATAACCACCGACTCTTGGGTACAACGGATAATATCCAGAGGCTATCGCATCCCCTTCCATCTTTGTCCAGTCTCATCCAGAATATTACCCGACATTCCACCCAGTCAAAGGGAAGGAGCAGCACATGAAATCCAAAAATTGCTACAAAAAAGAGTCATCCAGATGGTCTCTCCAGACCAGATAGGATCCAGTTTTTACTCAAGGTTCTTTTTGGTGCCAAAAATGACAGGGGACTGGAGACCAATTCTGGATCTCAGCATACTGAACAAATTTGTAAAAACAGAGAAATTCCAGATGGTCATGGTTCAGTCTATCCTTCCTCTGCTGAAAGAAGCCAATTGGATGTGCTCTGCAGATCTTCAAGATGTGTATTACCACATAAAAATGGACAAACGCTCAAGAATATACCTCCACTTCTGCATTGGAGACAGTCACTACCAATTTTGAGCTCTGCCCTTTGGTCTCTCTACAGCCCCCAGAGTGTTCACCAAATGCATGGCAGTGATTATCGCTCACTTGCAACTTCAAGGATTCCAGGCATTTCCATATTTAGATAACTGGCTCCTCACCCAGCGTCTACTGGAAGAAGCCCTACATTACACTATCCTCACAGCACAGCACCTGGGAATTACTGTAAACTGGGAGAGGTCCAACACAACTTCAGCTCAGTCATTGGAATTCATCAGGGTACTATTGGACACAAAAAATTGCACAGCTTCTCTTCCGAAGCACAGACTTCAAAGAATAAGGCAACAGGTTCACCTGCTGCTCTGTCACCACAAATCTCCCACTTGATCTATACCCCAATTCTTGGGGTCAATGGCAGCTTCGATTACCATTGTTCCTCTACCCAGATTCCACATGAAGCTCCTTCAGTGGTTACTTCTCACTCAGTGGTACCCTCTATAACATCCTTTGTCTTTTCAGATAAGTGTAACTCAGAAATGCAAGCAAGATTTACTCTGGTGGATGTCTCAAAATCCCCAAAAATAGTCTTGCCCCTTTAGCCCCCATCAACCAATAGCCATGGTGACCACGGATACCTCCATGATGGGGTGGGGGGGATATGTCAGGGAAACTCAGTCCAAGACACCTGGTCGGAGACAGAGGCCCTTTTGCATATCAATGTCCTGGAACTGAGGGTGGTGCTACTAGCATTGTAAGCATTTCATTCCATCCTTCCATCAGGGACTATTGCGATCCAATTAGACAACATGTCAGTGGTCTGGTACATCAACAAACAAGGGGGCACCAGATCTTACCTGTTATGCTGAGAGGCCTTGAGAATATTGCAATGGGCAATAACTTCCAACCGCATTCTAATTGCAATGCACATTCCCGGGAACTCCAAAGTGATAGTGGACAAATTGAGCAGGTGCATTCTGCAACCTCAAGAGTGGTCCCTCAGTCATATAATAGTGGTGAGAATCTTCAACGACTGGGGCCAGACTTGCTTCGACCTATTTGCCTCCCCACTCAACTACAAGTGCAGCAACTATTTTGCCCTGATCCCCCCTTGGGGACAGTCACCGAGAGATGCTCTAGTCCATGCTTGGCCCTTGGGTCTACTTTATACTTATCCTCCTCTCCCCCTCATCTCCCAATTTCTGAAGAAAGCACAACAGTTGAAGAGCAAAGTGGTCCTCATTGCTCCATATTGGCCTCGACAAGTCTGGTTTTCCTTCCTCTGGCCTCACCTGGTAGATCAACCGTGGATTCTCAATCCATCTCCAATGTTGATCTCCCATCCACAGTGTCTGACTCACCCAAATCTAACAACCCTGAAACTGACAGCTTGGTTTCTCCACTTCCAATGACTGCCAGGCAGGAAAACCTCTCGTCCCCAGTGCGCAATATTCTTGTTGCATCTGATAAATCGTCCACCAAACTAATCTATCTCAATAAATGGAAAAGGTTTTCTCTATTGGCACAGAATAAACAATTGTTTTGTTTATTCTTGTCAGCCCCAGTTTCGGTGGTTTTGGATTACCTATCACATCTTTTCCACTCTGGGGTGTCTGCCTCTACTATTCATGTGCATTTAGCTGCCATTTCAAATTTCCACATTTGTTTTCAGGATTCTTCACTTAAGTCACATAGACTCTGTAAAATGTTCTTGAAGGGGGTTATCCACTTAAAACCTCCCTTTAGAGAACCATTCCAACCTTGGGATTTGGCATTGATTCTGCAAGCTCTAACAGCTCCCCCTTTGAACCTGCATCTTCATGTGATGCAAAATACCTCTCTTGGAAAACTTTGTTTCTGATTGCAATCACATTGGCCAGACGTTTGTCAGAACTTCAAGCCTTATGCATCAAACCTCCCTAACTTATCTTCCATAAGGATAGGGTATCACTGAGAACTAATTCTTCCTTTTTACCAAATGTGATGTTAGAGCAGTCTATCAACCAATCTATTGACCTTCCAGTGTTCTTTCCTAACCACTCTAACAAGGGAGAGTATTGCCTGCACTCCTTGGATGTTCATAGGCAAATATGATTTTATCTGGACAGAACAAAATCAACCCATATATTAGACCAACTGTTTCTGGCTTTTTCTGGACCTAGACGAGGTCATCCTGTCTCAAAAGTTACACTGGCTTCATAGTTGAGAAATTGCATTACTTTTATCCACAACAAAAATAATGTCACATTGGCTCTCAGTGAAAGCACATTCTACAAGATCTATGGCAACTTCAGCAGGTTTCCATGCTAAGGCTTCCCTCAATGATATTTGCTCAGCTGTGACTTGGGCCAAACCTCATACCTTTATTCTTCAATACAAATTAAACTTGGTCTCCAGAGGTAGAGCTTCCTTTGGCTCCATGGTGCTCAGGAATGTCCTTCCATGATGGCCACCCAAGGATACAGGTAGCTGGGGACTCAGTCCCATCAGTAAGGAATGAATGAAAATTAACAACATCAGATAAAGAAGTTATGTCTTATCATAACATTCCATCTGGGTTGTTGATCTTCATTCATTCATTACTCCCCACCCTCCGTCCCCTTCTGGAGGTTCCTGGTTGATCTCATATACTCCTTTATTGTAGGTCTGTTATGACCAGAGGTAGCCTCTGCTTTTATCTATCAACTTGCAAACTAGATCTGAGGTAACAGGGAGCAGAGCATTCTGGGTAGGACCTTGGCTTGAGAGTTTTTGGCTGACATGAGCTTGATATTGGTCTGCTCGGTTCCGAGGACTGAACCGATAACCCATCAGTAATGGCTGAATGAAGATTAACAACACAGATGGAACGTTATGGTAAGACATAACTTCTTTTTATATTCAGTGATGGGTCTGAAAATATATGAGTAAAGGGGAATTAAAGCATTAATATATTTGGAAATTAGATGGGAGAGATAAGACACCATCTCTGTCTCTCTCTCTCTCTTTCTCTCTCTCTCTATTCAGTGCCACTTTCCTACCTTCTTCTACACTCATGCCCAATTGTCACAGGTCTTCTCTCATATACTCCACCCACCTCTTTGCTGAGTGCCCTCGTTTCCTCTTGCTTTTTTCCTGTCTGTCCAAAATCGTTTTCACCAGATTGTCTTCTGCTTTTCTGCATGTGCCCAAACCACTGTAATCTGTTTTCTTTGACCTTTTCTGTAATTTGAACTACTTTAGCTTTTGCTCTTTTGTCCTCATTTCTTCACCTGTCCTACAGGTGCATCCTACCACCCATCTTAGGCACTTCATCTTCATCAGCTTTAGCTTCCTCAATTGCTTTGCCTTTACTGACCAGGTTTCTGTACCATACAGTAGTAATGGTCATACCACTGTTTGTACACCTTATTTTTCAGTTCCTTTGGCATTCTTCTGTCATACACTACCCCTGACATTCCAAGGTAGTTGGCTGCAGCCATCTGATTCTAGCTTTGACCTCCTCATTCAGACTTCCCTCCTCCTCAACCACCCCCTTCCAAATATTTGAAGTTGTTAACCTGTTGAACTATTTTCTCTTCTATCTCAATTCTCAGTTTCATCTGACCTCCCCAGTTTGTTGCCATTACAACTGTGTTATGTGTGCTCTGTTGCTTCCCATATGCTTTCAGTTTTGCATTTCATTGTCCTATCCTTTGCTGAAGTTATTGCTGAGAGTATGCCTGTAATGCTACATCATTTGTGTCCAGCAACTTTGTTGATCTGTACCTCCGACCTGTTTGCTAATGTGGTCCATCACCAGTACGAACAGCAGTGGGCTCAGAGCTCAACCCTGGTGCACACACTCCCACTGGAAACCCCTCTGTGAGACCAAACTCTATTCGTACTTGAGTCATTGGGTCCTTGTACATATACTGCACTACTTATATCAATGTCTCTGGGACTTTGAACCACCACAGGACTGCTCAAATCAGCTTTCTTGGGACCTTGTCATATGCTTTCCCCAAGCCTTAAGAATGGCCAGTTAAACTATTTCCTCATCTCTAGTTTATTCTCAATCATCTGTCTCACTGCAAATGTCAGGTCATTTGAGCTGCAGCCTGATCTGAACCCAAACTGCTCATTTCCCATCTTACATTCTACTACTATCAATATTTGTATATCGATCACCCTCTCCAAAACTTTCATGCAATGTGATAGGAGTTTGATACCTCAGTACTGCCCACACTTGTGGATGTCCCTTTTGTTCTTGTCCACTGGCACTAGTATGCGTATTTTCCATTTATCTAGACTACGCCTTTCTCTCCACATTGCTATGAGTACCCTCAGGAGCCATTTCACCCCTGTGTCACCCAGCATCTTTATCATATCTGCTGTGACCTCATCTGAGCCTGCTGCTTTCCCTGACTTCACTTTCCTTAGTGCTGTTCTTACTTCTTCTGGGGAGGGCTCCTCCTCTTCTTTCATCATAGGTTGTGTCTGGGGCAATAGAGCTTCTTTGAGGTTTTTTTCATTCAGAAGTCACTGTAAATACGCCTTCCATCTGCCTTTGATGTCCTGTGGACTGGTGAGCATGTTGTTGGTAGCATCCCTTACAAAGGATTTCAGAGTAATTTCTTTATATTTCTGTCTTTGCCTTGCAACCTGATAGACTTTCTTTGTGCCATCACTGAGTCACTTTCCATTAGCTGGTAGCCAACCAGTATTCCTTCCTAGCCTGATCCATTTATCTCCCACTTTTTCCTGCACTCCTTCTTTCTTTTGATGACGTCCTCAACTTTGGCATTCCACCCCAGCTTTCCTCATGTACCCTATTTCCATACCTGGCTTGGCCACATATCTGTTCTTTAGTCTTCACACATGCTGTTTTGAGGCACTGTCATTCTTCTTCAACTTCACCCAGTTCCACTTCTTTTTGAGGGGCTAGAGCCCTGAATAATTCCTTGAGCTATTGTGCTTTCTCTGCAGTCAACTTCCAGGTCTTCAGATTGGTCTCTGTTGAGCTTAGAGCCTTCTCTGATTGTGGCAACCAGTAGTTTATGCTGTGGGTGACTGTTTCACTGGGGATGACTTTGCAATAACTGATTCTGCCCTGACTGCCCTTTCCTTACTATGAGGAAGTCTTCCTGAGTTGCATGATAGCTATTCTTGTATGTGATCTTGAGACTGTCTCTCTTGTTGAACCATCAAGCCATTTGCCTGACAGAAGTCTAGAATAACCTCCCCTTTATTCCTTTTGCCCCACCCATGTTGTCCCAGGCAGTCTTCATATCCTGTTCTGTCTTTCCGTATATGTGCATTCAGGTCACCCATTATCAACACCAATTCATGTTGTCCTGTTTTATCTAGCGGGTCCTGCAACAGCTGTCTGAATGCACTCTCTTCCTCACTATCATAACCCTGCTGTGAGGCATAAGCTGAGATTATGAATACTGCCCTGTCATTACACTGGAGTCTGATTGCCACGAGTCTGTCACTAATTCTGATGACATCCCTCACTGTCTTCTGATGCCTGTCCCTCACCACAATTCCAATACCATTTCTAGCCTGTTCCTTCCTGAGTATTAAGCTCTGGATCCCAAGCCAAGTGACTTTGCTGCACTGTCCTTTCATCTTGTCATCTGGATATGGAGGATGTCCAGCCTCCTTCTTACCATATCATCCACTTTTACTGACTGTAGCAATCCTTACTTCATATTTGGCAGGTCGATTGGTTTTACATGCAGCTTTTGCTTCACAGAGCTATCCCAGGTAACCCATGCTGGACAACTGGATACTGGCCAGCCAGTAGCTTATTGACCCAGGGCTGCTGAGTTTTATGTTGGGGGACACGCTGGCCACTAGGGGCACATGGGGCCCTGGAATAGGTCTGAGTAGACCAGATCCTATACCCAATGCCCATTTCTGGTGATATAAGCCAACAAGACTGAATCAACTAGAGCTATATTTTACACTGTCAAGTGGCTAGCAGCTCGCCCTGCCACTGTGTGCAGTCTGTGATCCATATTTTCCTATCTTGAAGATTCCATAGTAGATGGCTAAAGCAGTTGGTGTACATGCAACTCTTCCCCTGTAGAATGCCATCTAGAGTTTGTATTGCTGTTTACAACTCCATTCTTGGGTGAGTATGAAATTAAAGCACTGAGTATTTTTTGGGAGGGGGAGGAACTCCACAGAGACACACGGAGAACATGCAAACTCTATACATATATTGGATAAAGGTCAGGATTGAACCATGTACCTTGTGCACAGAAAGCATTATGTCAACTGGTCTACTTGAGTGTGAGGCAGATACCCTAGCAGAAAGTTATGAGGTACTGTTTCTTGGACCTCAGACTCCATGCTGCAGAGATAATTAGGTAGACAAGAGGAGCACTAACAAATTTTATTGTGATGAGTGACCTAAAGTGGTGGCAGTGCTAATATCAGTTTCTTTTATTTTCTTTATCCTTTGTTTCAAGCAGGACAATCCGGACAATGAGCACAAACAACAAGCTGATATAAGTTGTGCTGGTAGACTGCATACTGCAACAAAAAAACAAAAACTAACACTAAATAGATCAAGGCAGGATGAAGGGCCACACCCTTCAAATGAAACAATCTAGACAAAAGAACAGCTGACTTCACTTGGTGGTCAATACAGCCTTAGCACCCAAAGCAGAGCAATATCCTTGCAGATTATGTTGAACATTTTCAGAAGGTAATGTTTTTTTTTTTTGGAAAGTTTGATTGAAGGAAATACATCTGACTTTGAATATTCTGAAACAAAAGCTGTACTGCAGTGAATTATATTCTGCCGTCATTCCCTGGGTTCATGTTCACTTCTTGTCGACCACAACATATGTTTGACGTAAATACAGATTTCAGTTCCTTTTACAGAATTACAAGCAAGGCACAAAAAGTTTTAGGAAAATAAAGCAGGATGTAAAATACATAAATATTAGAAAAATGCAGTGACATTTTAGCAATTGTATGTGCACTTTGCCACCCACATTGTTTGAAGTTGCAGTTGTGTCTTCCTGCCTCATACAATTATTGTAAACTCTGAATACACTGGAGACCAAAAAAAAGAGAGAGTTAGCACATGGAAAAACATGTTCAACATTTTTCTCAGACCACAAAAATAGCAATCAATCAAGAAGCGTGACAAAGTATTTCTGCTGTAAAGAGGCATAAGCAAATAGAGACAAATATGCTCAGACTGAATACTTATTGGGAATACCCAGTAAGGTACATCTCTAAATGGCACAGCTTCACCATTCTCTGAAAAAAAAAAAACCTCTGCTTCTTGCATATGCTATACACTTTATGCATAAATATGCCTCCTAGAAATAATTATGTTAAATTACAAGAAAATAAATAGTTACCACTTGGTCAAAACATAATACTAGCAAAATACTTGGCATTAATGTCGTCCACTATAAAATCACTAGCAAAATAATATTTACAGAATTCAGTAATGTCCTACATTAAAATAAAATAATTAATCTATTAATCTGATAAATAAAAAAAGCATTGCAGACCCATTTCAGCCACCAGCCAGGCCACAAGGTACACTAAAGAGCAACATCTCTCTCACTCTCTCTCTCTAGATATAACAAGAACTATGTACAGATAATGTATCTATACAGATATTTAATCTCTCTCTCTCTAGATATAACAAGAACTATGTATAGATAATGTATCTATACAGATATTTAATCTCTCTCTCTCTAGATATAACAAGAACTATGTATAGATAATGTATCTATACAGATATTTAATCTCTCTCTCTCTAGATATAACAAGAACTATGTATAGATAATGTATCTATACAGATATTTAATCTCTCTCACTCTCTCTCTCTCTAGATATAACAAGAACTATGTATAGATAATGTATCTATACAGATATTTAATCTCTCTCTCTCTAGATATAACAAGAACTATGTATAGATAATGTATCTATACAGATATTTAATCTCTCTCTCTCTAGATATAACAAGAACTATGTATAGATAATGTATCTATACAGATATTTAATCTCTCTCTAGATATAACAAGAACTATGTATAGATAATGTATCTATACAGATATTTAATCTCTCTCTCTCTAGATATAACAAGAACTATGTATAGATAATGTATCTATACAGATATTTAATCTCTCTCACTCTCTCTCTAGATATAACAAGAACTATGTATAGATAATGTATCTATACAGATATTTAATCTCTCTCACTCTCTCTCTAGATATAACAAGAACTATGTATAGATAATGTATCTATACAGATATTTAATCTCTCTCTCTCTCTCTAGATATAACAAGAACTATGTATAGATAATGTATCTATACAGATATTTAATCTCTCTCTCTCTCTCTCTCTCTAGATATAACAAGAACTATGTATAGATAATGTATCTATACAGATATTTAATCTCTCTCACTCTCTCTCTCTCTAGATATAACAAGAACTAAGTATAGATAATGTATCTATACAGATATTTAATCTCTCTCTCTCTCTCTACATATACATTTATATATATATATATGGTTCTACCTGAGTTCGTCGACATACCACATAATCGACATTAAGTTAACCGACAAGAGAACACTGACAATCCACATCACGACAGCTGACATAACCGACCATGAAAACACCGACATGCAGTTGTGAATACCGACTCTCGCTCCTACCATGTTCCAGGTAATGTAAATAGTTTGAATACGCCAACATTCAAGTGTTAATAGCGCCTCTCTGTGCTGATGACAGACAACTATTTACATTACCTGGAACATGGTAGGAGCGAGAGTCGGTATTAGCAACTGCATGTCAGCATTTTCATGGTCGGTTATGTCAGCTGTCGGTGATGTGGATTGTCGGTGTTCTCGTGTCGGTTAACTTAATGTCGATTATGTGGTATGTCGACGAACTCAGGTAGAACCATATATATATATATATATATATATATATATATATATATATATATATATATATATACATACACAAGTACACATATATATATATATATATATATATATATATATATATATATATATATATATGGGTCTACCTCCTTAATTTATCAAAATTACACTTACCCAAATCTCTGTTTAGATGAGATGACTTCACCAAACAGTGAAACAACTAAAACCACAAATCACAGGAATTTTGCACTGGAAAATGAACAATTTGTCCACCAGGGTGAACTTTGCCCTTTTCCCAAGTGTAGTGCGATCCCGGATTTGGAATATTTAGTTGGGGGTGGGGTAAAGCCACCCACTTGTGTGGGTTTAATTTTTGTCCATTTTATTATTTTGCCCTAGTGGGCAAGTGGTTCGGTTCCTGGTGAAAAATTCCAGTGATTTATGGTTTCAGATTTTTAAGTATTCAGTGACGTTATCTCAGCTAATAGGGATTTGGGTAAGTGTAATATTGATAAACCAAAGTAGACCCATATATATGTGTACATATATATATATATATATATATATATATATATATATATATATACATATATAGATAGATAGATAGAGATAGATATAGATATAGATATATTTCATGTATGCATATCTATGCATTATCTATATCTGATCTATATATATATATATATATATATATATATATGCATACACATCACACATAAATATAAATACATAAATATATGTATATATATATATATATATATATATATATATATATATAGTTTTTTTTTTGTTTGGTAGCGATATTTAAGCTGAGATGTGAATGCTTCTATTAGTACTCAATGTATATACATTTGTGATTAATTTGTATGTTTACATTGGTAAGTACAGTTTGCATGTATTTGAGAAAAGTTGTGTTAAAGTTTATGAATATGGTTGTTTGTGAGTATGTGAAAGCCTTTCTGTGTGCTATGCATGTTGGTGTGAGATTGACCATAGTAAGGTTAAAGATGTTTCTCCTGTATGACATAGTTCTGCTGCTGCCTCAGTGTTACTGTATATAATCTAATGAGTGTCTGGGAATGCAGGGGTCTTGGTCTCAAGCAAAATTATTGTTTTGTGAATTTCCATTGCATCTAAAAAATATATATGAAGTCAAAGGATTTCTAAAATGAATGTGATGCAATTAAAGGTGGATTGACAAATCCTTATGTAAGGATTATTTTTGATATAAGTAAATCTGAATGACTCCAGAAAAGTTTGTACTATGTAAAACAGTATGGATGCATGAATATATTAATGTTATTAGAACCTATAGTTTTAGTTTTCCTATCTATAGATATCAGTTACATGGAGCTGCAGTATTATAAGCCATTGTAATATTAGCTGTTGCTGATTATATGGATGTTTTATGGCAACCTTTGCAGCCTTTGTATTGTTTTGGTCTGCGTACTAAGCAACAATAACCTCAACTTCCTAACTCACATGTTTTAAATCTATCTATCTTGCTATTTTTTTCTTCCCCTCTGACAGCTTACTCTTAATGTTTACTTATGCTGGGTTTTATTGTGAGTTTTAAGAATCTACCCTTGTTCCTCTTTTCCATCATTACTAGAAATTAATTTTTTTAATCTTTCCTATAACCCAATACACTGTTTCATGTGAGTCTAGCAGTATCTCCTGCCACCATGTGGTACTGTGAAATGCCCACCCACCACAAAGGATTTGATTTTAAACTACTCCTGCTAAAACAGGACTGAGCATCATTCCAGGCTTCTGAATGCAGCCTGCTTTCACTGTTGTTGTGGCAAGCATACAACCTGGCACCCAGTTGACCCAGTTTCTCAGTCTTTCAGATAATAAGCATCAATAATTACAAGGAATAAGTCTCTGACCCTTAGATAATCTGTGATAGACATATAAACTTTTAAAGAAAGCTGTATAACAACTACAATTTGAGTAGTATAATATAATAACTGCAATTTGAATTGAGTCCTAATTTGTAAATGGCCATTTCCCAACATCCCAAGCTACACTGCCCACGCCTATCTCATTGATTGTTTCTGTTAACTTACATGGCCACTGTATGACTTTGGGTGTATATCACATGCTCGAAACACCAAAACATCGAACAACGCAACATTGAACTCATAACCATGAAAACTGAAAACAGCAAAGCCACGGAACATTGAATTCTTTCCCAGGGAAAGAATTTGGTGGGCCGTTTCCGCGGCTTCGCTATTTCCTCCACTGTGGTGCGATCTTGGAGATGGTATATTTAAGTAAGGGGTGTAGGGGCACAGCCCCCCACATTAGACATTGTTTGTAGTGTTTGTGTGTTTAGTGTTTCTTGCTGAAACAGCGATTTTTTTCCCTAGGAAAAAAAATCACTGTTCTCAGCTTTTGGCATTTTCAGTTTTCACAGTTATGAGTTCAATGTTGTGTTGTTTGATGTTTTGGTGTTTTGAGTATGTGATATAAACCCTATGACTTGTACCCACTCTGTTTGCTTACCCTACCCTCCATTCCCACCCACCCCTGCACCTCTTTCATTAATTCTCTATCCTCATTAAGCTTCTACTCTGCCCTGACTATGTGCTGTCTGGCTTTAGAAGGCATTGTGCAAGACATACTGTTTTATTTATTGCTGTGTTTACACTGCTACTCCGCACTGTCTGTCAGTGCAGAGTTAACTGTGTTTGCTACATCTTGCTTTTTCTGTACAAACTACTGCATTTACTCCTAGTGCTACATTACAGTTTTTAAGAATTGTTGTCTGCTCTGCTTATAGGGCTTGGTTAACTGTGTTTGCTAATATTTGCTTTTTCTGTACAAACTGCTGCATTTACTTTTAGTGCTACATTAGTTGTTTAAAAAGTAGTATCTGCTCTGCTTTCAGGTCTTAGTCAACTGGGAATACTGTTATTGCTACACTGGTTATTTCTTGTCTAAATTATACCTTACTTATCCTTCTGATTCTTTAGGGTTTTTTTAGGTCTTGTCTTTAATATGTATTTTCTTACTTTCTTGGTATAACCTTTTGTATGTGTTCCCCCTTATCTCTTGCAGCTTCTCCCGATGGGTTAACACTTTGTGGTCATCCCCTTCCCAACAGGCTCACTCAGCAAAATACCTTGTGAAAGTGTTATAAATCTGCTTAAGTTACCTGCCTGATGCAGCACCAGAAACAAACTAAAAACCACAGCTTTCTAGCTCAACTATAGGTGTTCCTTCTACTGTAATTTGTCCACACTTTGAATGTGTTTTTAAGACTATCTGATTTTTAAAAAGTGATCTGCTCCTTATCATTTAAAGTATTACTAAAGGGCAGGTGAGCACACATGCAGGTTAGTTTTTTCTTGCTGTAGTAACTTACTGTGGCCACCAGGAGGCTGCACAATGCCAGCAGTCTACCATATTCCTTGTAGTTTATACTGGGACTACTGAGAGTTAAAATAACATTAAACTAAATAGGTTTTAATTTAATGTTATTTTAACTCTCAGTAGTTCCAATATATGTAGGTTTAATGTTGCCAGCCACTTTCTACTGTGCTATTTAACCCCTAATATGTCTTCTGTGCCCTTTGTCTCCTGTTTTTAAATTTATATCTGCAACATTTCCATCTCTGGCTTGCTCTCTTCTTACCTCTTCCGCTCTGATTTGTAAGGCAAACACCTTAACCATTAGGCCACCCTCCCAACCCAAAGGTTGCTCCTCCCCAGGGAGACACACACAGTTGGCAAGTACAGGATACAAACCCCTACCTACCTACATTATGATACTACAGCAGTACACATTTACATGATGCGCTATACACATTACTTAGCAACCATCTCCCCACATCGATCCTTAGATACACCATCCAACCCCCCCCCCCAAATCCCACCTTTATAGAGATTGTCGAAAACTCTCTAATTTTAATGTAGTCCAATTCAACTCTATTCTATCCACCATTGAATGATCCATCCTTTAACAAATCCCTCTCAATGACGCAGTTACTAGGTTCAATAGCATCTTCCTGAATACCCTGAACTCCCTTTCTCCCTCTAGGAAGGTTAGAATAAAATGCAATTATGCTCCCTGGCTCTCAAAAGAAACTAAGTCCCTTTTGCTAAAAAAAGATAGAGCTTGGAAAACCTTGATCAAAACAAAGGAATTACCTCTGCTACATAATTATAGACACCTCAGAAATGTTACAAAAAAACTAACCAATAATGACAAAAAGTCCTTTTATAACTCTGCCCAGTTCAATAACATATCCAACCCTTGCAAGTTCTGGTATACTATTAACAAAATTCTCTCTCCAGGCTGTCCCTCAACTCCCTGCCCCTACCCAAATACATCTCCTCTGGAAACTGCTACTCTTTTCAATAAACACTTTTTTAAACCATTCAAACACTCATACCTTCCAACTGTAACACAACTTCTCTGCCTACCCCTCCCAATCCTTCTAACAAACAACTATTCTCTTTACATCTGGTTCCTACTTCCTACATCAGATCTGTTCTTCACAAACTCACACCCTGCTCTTCCTCCACTGACAAGCTACCTCCTACCTTCCTCAAACTTGCTGCTGACTCTATTGCCTATCCAGTATCTATACTAATCAATAGATCTATTCAGGAATCCATCATCCCTACCCTATGGAAATCCTTTTCACTATTCTCCTGCATAAATGTGGAAAATCTACAGACCCATCTAACTACCGACCTATAGCTATTCTATCTCCCTTCTCTAAGATTCTCAAAAAATGTATCCCCTCACAACTACTCAACTACATCCTCGAGCATAACCTCCTTTCTCCCACTCAGCATGCTTTCCTTCCCAACCACAGCACAACTACTACCCTCTTATCCTTTACACATACCATTGCCGAGGCCCTAGATAATAACAAACTCATATCATGTCTCTTCCTTGACCTTTTCCAAGCCTTTGATACAGTCTTCCATCCCCTACTGCTATCTAAACTTGCAGATCTCAATCTGTCTTCTTCCTCCCTTGCCTGGTTCTCCAGTTACTTATCCTGCAGGCAGCAATTTGTTAAATGGCTCTCTTCCACTTCTCCATTCATACCTGTCCCAACTGTGGTACCACAAGGTTCCATCCTGGGTCCCCTCCTATTTAATGTCTTTACCAATGATCTCTATACTTCTTGTAAACAATCCTCCCTCATGCAATATGCAGACGACTCGGCTCTCATCTCCATCTCAGATAATATCTCCAATCTCCACACTCTTACTCAACAGGCCTTCCTATCCACTGAACAGTGGTTGTCCAGGTATCTACTCATTCTCAATCCTAAAAAGACTAAACTCTTATTTTTCCCCTGATCTCTCTCACCTCAAATGCACCTTTACTATTACTTCCTCTAATAACACTGTTATCCAACCTGAATCTTCATAAATGATGAACTCAAATTCAACTTGCACATCCTCCAAAGCATAAAAAAGACTCAACAGAAAGTTGGTTTACTGTATCGCAACAAAGAATTTCTAACTACAAATGCCAGACTCTCCCTTGCACAAGTTCTTCTCTTCCCCTCCCAGCTATATGCTGCCCCAGTACTCACCAGCATCCAAACTACTACTTTAAACAAACTCCAACAAATGTACCACAAGATAGCTAGATTTATCACAAACTCTCCATACAATACACATCACTGCCTTGCCCTAAATACTCTCCACTGGTTAGAATTCCCCTACCTTCTACTGCTGTCACAAAATCAAATGTTACACTTCATTCTTTACAAACCTTCATCTTGCCCTGCTCTCTCTTCCATCAATATCTACACCCCTCTGTGGAATCTCCGTACTTCTAATCAGCAACTACTACAAATCTACCAACCCAAAAAAATAGCTGGCAAACTCCTATATAAACACTCCGTCGCCCAAGCCTGGAACAAACTCCCAAGAGACATTTGTTCCATCATTCGCCCATTCCACTTTAAGGAAAAACTCCAACTTCATCAACTCAACTCCAAAATATGTCCTTGACAAGCCCCTACTTAAGCTCCCCACAACCCTACTATCCTCCACATACAGCTAAGTACTCCACTATTGTGGATACTTACTAAACTCTACAATTAATACTGTTGACTTAACTCTTTTTGTAAATATGTAAATATATTTTTAGTCTGTAGAAATATTGGTAATGTATATATCATGTGTTTGCATTTCTGGTTTGTCTCTCTTAACCTTCTTGTATAATCTGATTTTGACCATATTTTTGGTCCAAATGTTTGATTCTCTGTAAACTGTTTGTGTTTTTTTGGAGCTTTTCTCCTCGGGTCTCCACTGAAAATGGGCCACAAGCCCAGCTGGACCAACCCAGTTACCAAATGCCAATAAAATCATTAGCTGCTTTTCAGCCCTTTCACCTCAACCTTTTAATAATATTGCAACACCTGATTACATACCACACCCATCCCTTTAACACTAACATTTAATTAGAATGACAAATCCCCTCCCTTCACACTTCCTACATCATGTCTCCTTTTTATCTAAGTATCCCAATTTTCATCCTACTTTGTCAACTCACCTCATTCCACAACACACTACACTATTCAAACCCACCCACTACTCTTTCTTACTCTCTTAACCACTTTAGTACAACATACTCCTCCCACATCTCACCTTCACTCTTTCCACTTCCCATTTCCATCTATACAAGGTAAAATCTCTCAATCACATCTCCCCACAATCAAACTTAAAGTACTGTTCTATTATCTCAATCCACTCCATCCACATCCTACATTCCTTAGTGACTGTTCTCCTAGGTGAGGGCATTCTCTGCAGCCACATTCCCTTACTCCTTCACTCAACCCCAGCATGCACCCACCCCACCCCTACCTACACCTAACACATCCCATCCCCTCCCTATTACTCCACCCCCTAAATCCTAGACCTCTTCTCCAACAACTTACAAAGCCTTCTCAGTAAATTCAAGACCTAAACTCCTGTATAGCCTGACACTCCCCTCATATTTTAACCATAACTGAAACTTGGTTAAAACCTCACACAGCTAATAATGAAACCCTACCCCCAGTTACAACACATTTTGATTAGACAGGCAGACAAAAAAGGTGGTGGTGTTGCATTTCTGTACTCTGATCTTTTCAATCTCTCCCCCCTGCAAGCATTACCAAGTTTTCACCCTGAAACCTCACTAGAAAGGCAGCACAGCAGAACAGACAGACAATAAATATTTTTTATCTTGCTCCAACTTGCTTGACTGAGCTGCATTTTCCAGTAGTGGTGTATTCCATTTTGTTTTCTTCTGCTGTGCTGCCTTTCTAGTGAGGTTCCTGGTTTGTTGGTGTTTGTTTTACACAAGTTTTCACCCTGCTGAACTAATTGTTCTAAATTGTCACTTGAATTCCCACATAAAGTTTGCTGTAGCCTCAATTTATATCCCACCAGGAAACAGTATTACAATCCTAGAAAATATACTGGCATGGCTGTCTGACAACATAACCTATGAAACTACCATTCTGGGGGATGTAAACATAGACTGGTCAAAACTTATGACAGACTCACCTAATATTAGCATTAACCTGCATGGCTTCAAACAACTCATCATGTCCCCTGTTCATATTAATAAAAACCCTGGTTCCAGCTCTATCCTTGATTGGATACTTTCTACAAACCCTAATCTGTACCCCAACCCCCACACCCTACCCAAATCCCTTAGTGACCACCTACCTATTCACATCGAAAGACACTCTATCCAAATATCTTAATCCCACATATACAGAGACTGCTGTAAATTATCCTTCTTTGATACTGAACCATTTAACTTTAAAATGGCATCCATTAACTGGTATGTCCTTCACCACCACCCCCTTAATGAAGCTGTTGAAAAATTTAACCAGATTTTCATCGACATCTTAGATTCACTTGCTCCCCAAAGAAAAATTAGGATAAAAGCCAACTATGCACTTTGGCTATCACAAGAAACCTGCTCACTCATGCACAAAAGGGATAGTATCTGGAAAACCTAGCAGAAAACTAAATCTCCTACCCTACTACAAAATTACAAGGAAATTAGAAACCATACAAAAAAAAAATCACATTTACCAGAAAAAGAAAAACTTTTATAACTTAGTACAAACTAATCACCTCTCCAAACCTAAGAAATTCTGGTCCACTATCAATAATTTCCTTCACCCTGGTAACCACACAACCCCTAACCCCTTCGCTAATAACTCACCACTAGAAACTATGACTCTTCTAAATAACTACTTCATAGACGCTATCCACAAACTAACTCATACCATAACTGCAATCCCCCAAACTCTTCCACTTCTCCTACTCATAATAACAAACACCCTTTCTCTCTTAAACATGTCTCAACATCCTATATCAAATGTCTGATTCATAAACTTGATCCCTGCTCCCTATCTGCTGATAAACTACCCCCCCTCTTTCTCAAGCTTGCTTCTGAATCCATAGCTTTTCCTATTTCTAGTCTAATAAATAGATCTATTGAAGAAGGCACAGATCCAAACATCTGGAAATCTTTCTACACTACAACACTGCACAAAGGAGGTAACTCCACAGACCCCTCTAACTTTAGACCAATAGCCATCCTATCACCGCTTTCTAAAATTCTTGAAAAGTTCATCCACTCTCAACTGCTTAAATACCTAATCCATGAAAACCTCTTAAACCCTACCCAAAATGGCTTTTGGTCAAACCACAGTACTGCTACTGCCCTCTTATCTTTTACTCATACAGTTGTTGAGGCCAGAGATAATAATCAACTTGTGTCCTGCCTTCTTGACCTACCCGAAGCATTTGATATGGTGTCCCACTCTAAACTACTAACAAAACTAAATGATGTTAACCTGTCTCCTCCTACTTTACAGTGCTTCTCCAGCTACCTTACTAATCGACTACAATCTGTCCAGTGGCTCAATTCTTGATCCCCGTTCTTGGCTGTAAAAGCAGGTGTTCTCCAAGGTTCTCTGCTAGGCCCCCTTGTATTCAGCATCTTTACTAACCACCTCCACTCTTCCTGCAGCCACTCGACTCATATGCAATACACAGACCCTCATCACCACCTCTGACAACATGTCACATCTCCACTCACTTACATAAAACACATTCTTCACCATCGAAAAATGGCTTTATGAAAACCAGCTGATCCTAAACCCTAAAAAACTAAACTCTTACTCTTCCTACCAAGATCACTCTCACACCACAAATCCACCTTTACCATCATTTCTCTAAACAACACAATCATCAAAGTTGATCCACATACTAAGCTCCTGGGCACCATAACAGATGACCAACTAAAATCTGATC
>NC_056744.1:324808729-324853729 GCF_019279795.1 Protopterus annectens | reverse complement strand
CCTTCCAGTTAAATGCCTCCATGTGATGTGTTGTTGATACAACCTCTTAATTGTTCCTGGTCCCTTCCAGTTAAATGCCTCCATGTGATGTGTTGTTGATACAACCTCTTAACTGTTCCTGGTCCCTTCCAGTTAAATGCCTCCATGTGATGTGTTGTTGATACAACCTCTTAACTGTTCCTGGTCCCTTCCAGTTAAATGCCTCCATGTGATGTGTTGTTGATACAACCTCTTAATTGTTCCTGGTCCCTTCCAGTTAAATGCCTCCATGTGATGTGTTGTTGATACAACCTCTTAATTGTTCCTGGTCCCTTCCAGTTAAATGCCTCCATGTGATGTGTTGTTGATACAACCTCTTAATTGTTCCTGGTCCTTCCAGTTAAATGCCTCCATGTGATGTGTTGTTGATACAACCTCTTAATTGTTCCTGGTCCCTTCCAGTTAAATGCCTCCATGTGATGTGTTGTTGATACAACCTCTTAATTGTTCCTGGTCCCTTCCAGTTAAATGCCTCCATGTGATGTGTTGTTGATACAACCTCTTAATTGTTCCTGGTCCCTTCCAGTTAAATGCCTCCATGTGATGTGTTGTTGATACAACCTCTTAATTGTTCGGTCCCTTCCAGTTAAATGCCTCCATGTGATGTGTTGTTGATACAACCTCTTAATTGTTCCCGGTCCCTTCCAGTTAAATGCCTCCATGTGATGTGTTGTTGATACAACCTCTTAATTGTTCCTGGTCCCTTCCAGTTAAATGCCTCCATGTGATGTGTTGTTGATACAACCTCTTAATTGTTCCTGGTCCCTTCCAGTTAAATGCCTCCATGTCATGTGTTGTTGATACAACCTCTTAATTGTTCCTGGTCCCTTCCAGTTAAATGCCTCCATGTGATGTGTTGTTGATACAACCTCTTAATTGTTCCTGGTCCCTTCCAGTTAAATGCCTCCATGTGATGTGTTGTCTTTTTTAGAGATTCTAGCATTGGGTCTGCTCCCCAAATATGCACGTCTCCATCTTCCCACCACTAAAATGGAAGTGAACAGACATTACCACTCCTGTTCTTCCCACAACCTGCTTCCCTTGCACCCAAATTGCTAATCAGAGCTGGGATGTCTCTGTCATATTTACTCATCTGTCACTCTGTGCTACAACGATAGCTTAATGCATTCATATTCATAGGCCGTTGTCTTTGTTTCTTCAGATGTAGTTAACAATTCTACTATACAATTAGAAGAGATGTTCAGATTACACCACTTAAATGCATATTCCTAACCTGCAGTTAGTGAGCCTTAATCACTCCATTAGTCTGAAATAAGATGGTATCAGGATATACTGCCATGCATTTATTATGCCTTAAATACCTACCTGGGATTCATAAACATTCTATGCAATTATAAAGGGCTGATACATGGTAAAAACACATACCAAAACCCTGAGACAATTCTGAAACTTCCCAAAACTCTACAGAATGTCCATATATACTACCACATGGATCTGTCCGTCCACAATTCAAAATTCACATACATATAAATCAGGAAGCAGAAAACAGAAAACTAACACACCAGCTGTATCTCCGATATCCGTGTTAATGTGATGTGCTGCTCTGTGTAATATCTCTTAACCACAAAATCATGAATATTGGTGCAAAAAGAAGCCAATAGACATGCAATGAAATAAAGAGATGCACTGATATATCTGTGCATACAATCATGATAACTAAATGCTGTCTATACAAGCTCCGCCCATCAGATAGTGATGTCACCATCACCCTGCCAATGGGAGCATCAGTAGCAATGAAGCATTCCATTACCATGCACATTGCTGTGTCCCTGCAGCCATGAACAGGCTGGCTAATATTTCTATACATTTCCATGGCTGTATCTGCAGATTGGCAATAGAAAGAGACAGTATGTTCATACTGTACACACTGTAGATATGATGGCGCCCTGTGGGTTAACAAACAGATGTGGATATGAAAGGTGCCAGTACTTAATGGAATACAGGATGACAGTTACTTTAGAACTCAATGTTTGTGGTGTGTGCATGCAAAAGAATGTTCCTAGGTGACGGCAATATCTCTTTTAAAAGCTCTTTTAAAAATTCTTTAGAAAAAGTAGATCAGAGGCAAAACATGAATGTTAACTTGAAATGGGAGATAAGAGGTGTCAATAACAGTCCTTTGGATTCACATGAATTGTACTTTGTTACACACTATGCCCCATTTGCAGGGTGTGTAAGCACAATTTTGAAAATATATTGGCATATTATACAATCTGATGACATACTAAGTGAGAAATTACATTGCACGTTAAAATTGTCATACAGTAATTCTTCCAGTATCATGGCTAGATTACTACAAGTGGAAGTGGATTCTAAATGCTTTGATAGTTGTGAGGGCTGTACATATATAGATCACAGTCTCTGACATAAATCTAAGCCTATAGGGTATTTGGATTCTTATTAGAAGACAGTGCTCTACTGTCTGAAATGCCCCTGTGGTTAATGTCATATAGGGCAAATTAAACAGTCATTGAGAGAACACATTTCGGAACATTTGTGGAATATGAAGAACTTTTCCTAATATATATTTTGTGGCAATATATCCTACATAGCATCACCCACAGGACACTAAAATGTTGAGATATTTTTTGTGTTTAGTTAGCAATGCAGAATTATATTATAATATGTCAGTTAGATCTTTGTAGAAAGTAACATGGTATATTTTCAGGTCTGAGACCCTATTTTTAAGGGGTGTTGACAATGACTTAATGATGGAGTATTTAGTATTTGAAATTACATAATTAGAAGTGATTTAGTATGCTAATTACAAAAACAGAAGCAATTTTATTGGTTTGTTTGTGTTTCCTTCATGTATTTAATTGGATGTATTTACTATTTTGAACCTTGTGAAGGCATACATTGCTGTGCTGCTATTTCATAGTTTAATAATTTAATTAAGCGAATATTTTGGGATATTTCCAAGTGACTGATATGTGTTTAAAAATTTAGATATGGCAATAACAAAGAAGCTTAAGAGAGATCAATAAACTTATAAAAGACAATACACACATCGATGTTCATGAGATATGTAACATTTTATTGCAGACCTCTTTCATGTGGTAGTCAAAGCCAGCTATACAGTAGTAAAAGGCATTAAGAAAGGCAGAATGAATTCCAGAAGACTTGAAAACATAGGTGATGAAGAATATATCTATTAGCTACATGACTTCCTGTCCTTTGTCTAGCAAGCTATCTTTAAATGAACACCTTCCTTCTAGCTGTGCAAGCAAATAAGTGGAGTCTGATCTCATTTTGGGACATGACACCATACCACGCATTATCAGTAAAGTTTACTACATGTATTAGCTTCAGACTCGGTTATCTTGCCATTTATTATTTTATAAATGTAACTATGAGCATTCATGAGGAAGACAACCGAGTGTGGTCTGATTCTAAGCAGAGAAACAATTATAGATTCAATAAAAAATAGGCAACACCAGCTAGATATGCAAAAATATTTAAAAATACATTTAAAAGGTATTATAAATATTTTAGAACAGATAAAAAAAAACATTAAGCCAGTCTACACACTGCAGAGAATAGCAATGAATCCAAATAAACTAATAGAAAGAATTAAACAATATCTCTGTCACTGTCAAGCCATTTTAATATTGATGTGAATAGCTACCATCAAGGCGCAAACTTATTCAAGTGGATAACTGGATTTTAAAAGTGCTACACATGTTACTAATGGCAGACTAAAATCATTGTTACTGCACATAATGGGAAACAATTCAGAAAATAAATTAAATTTTAATAAATACAGCAGACACTTATACAGATATGACGTTAAAGAAATATTTGGAATGCAAAGGTAATATGCCGTTTGAACATTGTAAACTAAGTAAGCAGAGACAGCAGCATTAGTAGAAGATGATAAATATTCTTTATAGATGCTAGAGAACCAAGAAGTGGTAAAGGTAACTGTACAGGCTTAAATCAAGAGAGCAACACAGAACAATCAAATATGTTCCTCTGGAAGGGCAAATGGAAAGGCATTGTATCAAGTGGAGAAGACAATTGATGATAACTGGACTATACCAGATTTCTTGAAATGTCAAAATATAAGCTAGCTTTACAGAAGGTGAAAGGAATAAAAACAAATAACATTAGAAGGAAAACTCACCATTAAAATAGCATACACACAGCACTGGAAAACAGATGTCAAAAAGATAATTATATAATGACCCTCCATTAATATTCCAAAACATGCATGCTGATTGGCCAGCGTGCCCATTGCACAATATACCAACTGAAAAAGGTCCAGTCGTCCGGACTTTTTTCCGTTGGTATTAAGTGCTAAAAACATTTTTTTTTAACAAATAAGAAAAAAAAAGAAAAAAAAATGGAGCAATGCAGACTTTCTTTTCTCCATTGCTTCTGTTTCAAAGCATTGAAGTACTGCGTATACATGGGACACAAGTCCCATACACATGCTCAGTTCATCAAAACAAGGAAGCAGTGTACCACAACCAGTGGAAGAAAAGTAATGTGCCGTTATACAAAGACATTATTTAAGAAATGTAAGTATTTGTTTCTTAAATAATGTCATTGTATAATAGCAATAACAACTCCGTGGTTGTGGTATATTGAAATTCACCCATGGCTGACTTTATTTAATCACACCAACCATGGGTAAATCTTCACTATACCACACCACGTCATCGGTTATTGCTTAAATAAATAGCATGATATATATGGTCATGTTTTGCAGGTAATTATCTTCGAAAAATAATTTTTCTATCAAGAAGCAAGTAATACAAAACCATGTTCATGTTTTGCTTGTACTATAATATTAAGTACCTTTATCTATTATCTATTCAAAATCATTTTTCTACCAATAAGCAAAGAATACAAAACCATGTCTCTTTTTTGGTTTGTACTATAATATTAAGTACCTTTATCTAAATGTAAATGTCAGCTTATTATTGTTTTACTACCCCTACTTGTTCATAAATGATGTATGTATGACTCTATACTGCTTTTACTTTTTGGAGTTTTTTCCCATGGGTCTCCACTGAAAAAGGGACTTTGGTCTGTAGAGACTAGCCCAGTAAACAAATGTTAATAAATACATAATGATAGTTAAGAATTTTAACCTTTTTGAAAAAAAAAGAAATACAGAAAATTAAAGTGCAACAAAGGAGCAAGTGTAAAAAATGAACAAATGACTTCAGAGAGCAAAATGTACATACAGTAGCAAACAAATTATACATATGATAGCAGATGAATTAGAACAAGGTGAAAGGTCAAGTAGTGAGGTGTCAGTGATAAGAAAATGAAAATGTTAACAGACACTGACCTTTGTGCAATATTGTAGATGACCACAGCTGTAGAAGGCAAAACCTAAACTACACTTAAACAAAAGCTTGTTTATATTTTACACAAATCACTGTCAAGTAAATGTTATTTTGAAATTATATACGTGCACATACAAAAAATACAGAATTGTGTATTTTAGAATGTAAAGGACCATCACTGCTAAGCTCTTTGTTACTAAAAGAAATTAGAATTATAAAAATGTAGACAGAAATAAGAAAGACAACAACAAAGGAATACAAAAGACAATGTCTCTGTCTTGGATTTGTTCCCGTGCCTTGCGGCACATGATCATCCTCAGCACTCATCGTTTCTGTAAAGGTTAAGGTTTTACAGGGTCAGGTTGCTAGTCTGAGGCCCAACCCTCCTCAGAGGGTATGCCACTCGCACATAGGGCCAATTTAGAATGTCCAACCCACCTACTGCGTGTCTTTGGACTGTGGAAGGAAACCGGAGCACCTGGACAAAACCCACATGAACCCAGAGAAGATATGCAGACTCCGCACACAAAGCACTCCAGCCGAGAATTCCAACCAAAGAACCTCTTACTGTGAGGTGACAATGCTAACTGCTAGACCACTGCATCACCTACAAAAGACAATAGAGGAACAAAATAAATTATTTTAAGGTATAGGTACACCTAAGAATTATCAAGTAAAATTTTATATAGATTAAAGTCTGACACTATTTGCACAACTACATAGTAGAACTCATTGGGTCTTCTTCAAATGTTTGAGTCCCGACTGCTCAGACACCACAGTTATCAGCCAGATACATGTGTCAGGCTGCTTGTTTGAGATGGTGCTGCTCCCCCCAGATTCAACTACAAGTACAAGCAAGCTAAGTCCCCGGCATTGGAGATGGAGCACCACTGCTGCTCGACCATGTAGTCAAGTGCAGGCAAGATAAGTGCAGCAGGAGTGGGGGCAGAGTGGAGTTGTTGCTTGTACACATAGATATGTTTAAGCAAGGTAAGTGTGGCAGCCACAGGGAAATAGTTTGACCAAGAGTTTAAACTGCTAGGCTAATGGAGCATCTAGGTGTTTTAAGGTTAAGGAGCATGGTTTAGGATTAGGGCTAGGGAGTGAAAGATTATGTGTAACAGGAAGTTTTAGTTTATGAACTGACTAGAGGGTTTACCTTTAAGGAGAGGTTGGGATGTTTACATTTAGGAAGCAAATGGAGGGGTAAGTTTACAGTACAGTGTTTGTGGTAAGGGCTCAGAGTTTGGGATAAGAGTTGGGGAATGGATGGAACTTTTAAGGTTAGAATTAGGATTTGGGGCAGGTTATGTGCATTTTAGTGGATCTTAGCTAGTGGAAGGTTGGGCAGTTACCATTTGGAGCAAATGGCAGTGAGCAAGTTAGGCAAAAGGTAATAGTAAGTATGTACCTGTGGGGGATCTGAATGCAATACCCTTAAGACAAAACTATGTACAAGAGTTACAGAAACTGGAAGAAATAGATATAATATTTATTTTGTTTATTTATTTAACATTTGTCTACCAGGAAAGTCTGACTTGGAGCAAAGCCAATTTTCAGCAGAGGCTCAGGGAGAAATGCTCCATATGTATGTCTTTGTAATGTAGAAGGAAACCCACATGAACACAGGGAGAACATGCAGACTCAACACAGAAGGCACTCCAGCCGAGAATCAAACCGGAGAACCTCTTGCTGTGAAGTGACACTGCTACCACTGTGCTGTGATAGAAAGGTTAAAGGTCTCACCAACAATGATAGCACTAAAGTCTAAACAACCAATGTACAGATCACATTTGATATGAGGGAGTCTAATAATATACAGAGAAAAAGATATGCGTCCAACAGCTAACAATATAATTGGGTTCAATAGTGGTGATGGGGGAAAGTGTAGTTAGACAGCATAGAATGGTGGTCTGTAGAATGATATTTGTGATCAAGAAGAGGAGGAGGAGTGTGAGGGCAGCACCAAGGATCAAATGGTGTAAATTGAAAAAGGGCGATTGTGAGGTGGAGTTCAGGGAAGAGTTAAGACAGGCACTGGGTGCAGTGAAGAGTCACCGAATAGCTGGGTAACTACAGCAGAGCTAGTAAGGGAGACTGCTAGAAAGGTGCTCAGTGTGACATCTGAACAGAGGAAGGAGGACAAGGAGACCTGGTGGTGGAATGAAGAAGTACAGGAGAGTATACAGAGGAAGAGGCCGGCGAAGAAGAAATGGGATTGTCAGAGAGATGAAGAAAGTAGACAGGAGTATAAGGAGATAAAGAGAGAGGTGGCGAAGGCTAAGGATAAGGCATACGGAGAGTTGTATGAAAGGTTGGACACTAAGGAGGGAGAAAAGGACCTGTACCGATTGGCTAGACAGAGGGATCGAGCTAGGAAAGATGTGCAGCAGGTAAAGGTGATAAAGGATAATGAGGGAAACATACTCACAAGCGAGGAGAGTGTGTTAAGCAGATGGGAAAGAGTACTTTGAGGGGCTGATGAATGAAGAGAATGAGAGAGAGAGAAGGTTGGATGATGTGAGGATAGTGAATCGGGAAGTGCAGTGGATTAGCAAGGTGGAAGTAAGGATAGCTATGAAGAGGATGAAGCATGGAAAGGCTGTTGGTCCAGATGACATATCTGTGGAAGCTTGGAGGTGGAGAAATGGCAGTGGAATTTTTAACCAGATTGTTTAATGAAATCTTGGAAAGTGAGAGGATGCCTGAGGAATGCAGAAAGTGTTTTGGTACCGATTTTTAAGAATAAGGGTGATGCGCAGAGTTGTAGTAACTACAGAGGGATTAAATTGATCAGTCACAGCATGAAATTATGAGAAAGAGTAGTGGAAGCTAGGTTAAAAAGGGAGGTGATGATTAGTGATCAGCAGTATGGTTTCATGCCAAGAAAGAGCACTACAGATGCGATTTTTCTCTGAGAGTGTTGATGGAGAAGTACAGAGAAGGTCAGAAGGAGTTGCATTGTGTCTTTGTGGACTTAGAGAAAGCATATGGCAGGGTGCCTAGAGAGGATTTGTGGTATTGTATGAGGAAGTCGGGAGTGGCAGAGAAGTATGTAAGAGTGGTACAGGATATGTGCAAGGGTTGTGTGACAGCGGTGAGATCTGCCATGGGAGTGACAAATGCGTTTAAGGTGGAGGTGGGATTACATCAAGGATCAGCTCTGAGCCCTTTCTTATTTGCACTGGTGATGGACAGGTTGACAGAAGAGATCAGACAGGAGTCCCCGTGGACTATGATGTTTGCAGATGGCATTGTAATCTGTAGTGAGAGTAGGGAACAGGTTGAGGAACCCTGGAGAGGTAGAGATATGCTCTAGAGAGGAGAGGAATGAAGGTCAGCCAGACTAAGATGGAATATATGTGTGTGAATGAAAGTTAGGATAGAGGAATGGTGAGGATGCAGGGAGTAGAGTTGGCGAAGGTGGATGAGTTTAAATACTTGGGATCAACAGTTCAGAGTAATGGCTAGTGTGGAAGAGAGGTGAAGAATAGAGTACAGGCAGGGTGAAGTGGGTGGAGAAGAGTGTCAGGAGTGATTTGTGACAGACGAGTACCAGTAAGAGTGAAAGGGAATGTCTACAAGAGGGTAGTTAGACCAGCTATGTTATATGGGTTGGAGACGGTGGCATTGACAAAATGGTAGGAGTCAGAGCTGGAGGTGGCAGAGTTAAAGATGTTAAGATTTGCACTGGCTGTGACTAGATTGGACAGGATTAGGAATCAGTATATTAGAGGGTCAGCTCAGGTTGGACAGTTTGGGGACAAAACAAGAGAGGCGAGATTGCGTTGGTTTGGACATGTGCTGAGGAGGGATGATGGGTATATTGGGAAAAGATAGTAAGGATGCAGCTACCAGGTAACAGGAAAAGAAGAAGGCCTAAGATAAGGTTTATGGATGTGGTGAGAGAGGACATGCAGGCGGTTGGTGTGACAGAGCAAGATGCAGAGGACAGGAAGAAATGGAAACAGGTGATCTGCTGTGGTGATCCCTAACGGGAACAGCCGAAAGAAGAAGAAGAAGAGTGAAAGCATTAGCAAATTTGATCAAAAACTAGGATGTAGACAATCTGAGCAATACCAATAGTGTCGAAATATTAGCCGTTTATGAAGACGTGGATTTAAGGAGATAACGATATTCTTGTGGTAAATTCAGCTGCTACACGTCTTTCAGTGTGTCTTCTAACAAGTGACACAAGGAATATAAAATGCAAGGAATTAGAATAATGTGTCACTTTCACTCATGGGAAACCAGTAGTGGGGCAAGACAAAACATTTAAGGGAAGAATTTAAAATATTAAGAGAAATTTGACTGATAGTGAACAAAAACAAAAGTGAGTATAAAAAGTAGGCATTAGGACTTTATGGTTTCAGTTTTTTAGAGCAAAACATGTCTTCAGATCCAGTTAATTTCAAAGCACTATATAACGTAACAGCACTAGCAAATGTAAGAGAAATTTGGAGCTTAAATTGGATGGCGAATAACACCGAACAGTTCTTTATAAATTTCAACACAGTAGCAGAACTACTGAAAATGTTAACAAGAAATGGCATTCCTTTCAAACAGAATAAAGGATTTTTTTCTTTAAGCAGCTCATAGGTTCATAGGTTCATAGGTTTATACTAGGCTATCTGCCCTAAGGCATTTATAAGCCTAGCCCAAATTTTTGTGGCTTACGCCACCCCTTATATGAAAAAATACTGTGCCCATTAGTTTGTTGTGCATCTGTCCAGCAGTGACACAGAGATGATTCCCGGGGTAAACCTACGATCTCCCATCCACAGGTCAAGATTTCTCTTGAACAGAGCCAGCGAGGTTCTCTGCCTCACATGGACCGGGATTTTATTCCACAGCATAGGGAGTCTCTGAGTGATAAATCTATCCCTCCAGCACATCCTATTTATGTCCGTGCTAAGGTTTAAGTCGCTTGCTCTAGTGGTTTTGGTGGATTTGGATTTTTTGAGGTGGAGCATGTCCATTAATTCCGGGTTGGACATGGCCTTGTATGTCAGGCACATGTCACCTCTGAGCAGACGGTATGCGACTGAATAGAGCTGGAGTTTCTTCAATCTGGCAGCATATGACAGATTTTGGAGTTCCTTTATCCTTTTGGTGAGGAACTTTTGGGGTCTCTCCAATTGCTGCAGATATCAGGTGAGATACATCCCGAATGGGGCATTGTACTCGATCATTGGTCTGATAAGTGAAGAGTACAGGGGAACAATGACCTCACTAGATCTGGATGTGAATCCCTTCATGATCAGGTGGGCAATGTAGAAGGTCTTTCTAACCACTTTAGCAACGTGAGTGTCAAAAGAAAGGCCACTGTCAACCTGGGTCCCCAGGTCCCTGATAACCTCTTCTGTGCTTCGTGGATTGCCACCTATATGGTAGCTTGGGGTTACCTTGTTTTTCCCGAAGGGTATGACTATACATTTTTTGGTGTTTAACTTCAGGCCATGGCTCTGGCACCAGCTATCTGTTTCCGTGAGTCCCTTCTGAAGGATATCCGGGTCCGATGCACTTTCCACTATGGTGCCCAGTTTGCAGTCGTCTGCAAACTTTGTCAGCCAAAGTCCTCCCACATTGGCCTGTACTTCTGAGAAGTAGATGCCGAACAATAGGGGGCCAAGGACCGAGCCCTGTGGGACACCACTTGTGACTGGCTTGGAGTCTGACACAGCGCCAGCAACTCTAACCCTGTGGGTTCTGTCCTTAAGCCAGTTTGCAACCCATCTTGTGACATATGGGTTTACATTTAAGCTGGTAAGTTTTTCTACAATACCCGAGTGGGGTATTGTGTCGAAAGCCTTTGCAAGGTCAAGGTAGGCTGTATGGACTGCCTTTCCCTCATCAATGGCCTTGGTGACTATTTCGAAGAAGTCGACCAAGTTCAAAAGGCATGATCTTCCCTTGACAAAGCCAAACTGGGTCGAGTCCAATGTCTGCAAGTCCCCTATATCTTTGTTTATGAGCTCCATTATGATCCTCTCCATAGCTTTGCAGACTAGACTTGTTAAGCTTATGGGACGGTAATTACCAGGGTCCGTAGAGGCACCGCCTTTATGGAGTGGGACCACAGTTGCCGTACGCCACTCCTTGGGCACGTATCCTGTGGTAAGGCTGAGATTAAACAGCTGCCTTATGTGCGGGTTTAATTCCTCATTTAGCTCATGTAGCACACAGCCAGGGACACCATCCGGTCCCATTGATGCTGTGTTTTTAGCTTTAGAGAGAGCAGCTTTCACCTGCGCATTTGAGATGTCTGGGAGGCTACACTCCGCTGGGATAGTTATCTCTCCTTTAGGGGAGAGGGTGTTGAAGTTTGCACTGAACCTGTCTGCCAGTATGTTGGCAATGTCTGTGGGTTCAGTGATTTTTGTATCATTTTGGACTTATTCTGAGCATATCTGGGAGTTTCCACCCAGGTTCCTAACATAGCTGAAAAAGGCCTTATGATTGTCCTTTGAATCCATGGCAAGTTTTCTCTCAAAATTGGCCTTAGTTGATTTTATGAGTGCTCGTATTTTTTTACTAATAATGATCAGGGGTGACTTCCCTTTTATGGATTTTGTTCTATCATGTAATAGCTTTCTCCTCTTATTGTAAAGTTTGTTAATGGCTGGGGTCCACCAGACTGGACATTTGCCCTTTGTGGAAAGAGTCTTGGTTTTATTTGGGATTGCCTGATCTATGCAGTCCTGGAGGTGTTCATAGAAGGCATTTGTAAGGGCTTCCGCAGCTTGGGTTGTGGTTTCCACTGGCTCAGGGGCCTTGAAGGATACCACACCAGTCTTGAGCAGTGTGAAGTTTGCTTTAGAGAAGTTCTTCACTGTGGTCTTTTTTGTTTGGGGTGGGGGCGGGATGTGGATTTCCAGTGAGATTAGTTTATGATCAGATCTCACCAATGAGGGATATACTTTCGGTGTGGAGCATTTTGTCCCCATGTTTGTGATAATGAGATCTAGTATATTTTCTCCTCTTGTGGGAACAGTGACTAGCTGTTCCATGGCATTTGAATTTATGAACTCCAGGAACCGTTGGGCTAGAAAGTTAGGGCTTGAGAAATGTTCCCAGTCTATATTCGGGTAGTTGAAGTCACCCAATATGATGGTGTTTGGAGATACATTTATACCCTCCAGTGTCTTCAGGAAGGCTGTGTGGGGTTCCTGAGTTTGAGAGGGTGGCCTGTAGCATGCTACAATTTGTAGAGCAGTTTTGCCTATGGTTAGTTGCACCTGGATGGTTTCCGAAGCTTCGTGCGTTGCCACCAACCTGGAGGTGTGGGTATCCTTTATGAATATGGATACACCCCCTCCTTTTGTGGTGTGGTCCGGGTTTTGAGGCCAGAACGCATGATATGAGGTAAAACCTAATAGTGCCGGGGTGCTCTCAGGAGCCTTGAACCAGGTTTCAGTTACAGCACAGACATCGATGTTCTCCATACTGAGAAGGGCCTCGAGTGCGTGCATTTTGAGATTTAGACTTCTGGCATTGAGCAGCATTACCCTCAGTTTCTTCCCATTTTTGTTTTCTAGGGTGGTAGGTTTAGAATTTGAGCCTTGCCTAAAAAGGCACTATGGGGGTGGCAAGAGCCTTAGCCAATATCCGGAATCCCAGGGGTGACAGGTGCAAGCCATCCCTCGCGAAGCAGCATGGCTTGTCAAGCATGTCATCCCAGGCAGACAGCCACTGGATCCCCTTTGAATGACACCAGACATTAAGCCAATTGTTAAAGCTGATCATCTTGTCTCTATATTGTGGCATCATTCTTGGTGAAGGAAGGATACTGCTCAGGGTCAGGGTCATACCTGCCTGGGCTACATAATCAGAGAGCTTCTCTATGTCTCTTTTCATGTAGTCCAGGGAGGTACGTCTCAGGTCGTTCACACCAGCATGGACAATGACTGTGTCATATTTGTACTTGCCGTGGAGTGACCCGAGTGCTTATGTTATGTGGCGGATTCTAGCGCCCGATAGGCAGCTTATTGTGACCCTCTCCTTGTTCAGCCTGGTGAGTGGGACGTCAGTGTGTCTGACTATGGAGTCACCTATGACAAGTATGTTTGGTGTTGTATGTGGCCTTAAGGGCTGTGACTGCTTTGCACACTGCTTTTGTGGTTTATGTGTTGCTTGTGGGGTGTCTTGAGGTAGCAGTTGTTTGGGTGTCTGCTTTGGAGGCCTCTGCTGTTTAGGTAAATTTTTACTCAGAGCCTCCGAGTATGTCTTTGTGTGTTTATGTGTTTGATTCAGTGGTGTGGTAGCATTATGTGAGGCTGGTTTTGTGGTGTGTGTAGTTGCCTTCTCCTCCTGTCTGGTCTTGCCAGTCCTGAGTTGAGAGAGCTCAGCCTCCAGTTTGGCTAAATAGCTGCATCTCTCGCAAGTATTTGTGTTATGTGGGAGGAGGAGAGGGTTGTCTGTGTACATGAGGCAGTTATAACATTGCCTCAAGATTCCCAGATTCACCAGCTGGACCAGAGAGGAGATTGACAACTGACCTTTGGACATGCTAGAATAATATTGGGAATTCCTTAATAATTGAAAACAAGGGCCAGTGGGGAGTGAGGGTGTAGTGCTTTTAATTTTTAGTGCTGACTTATATAATTGCTTTAGTGAGCAAGTGCCAGGTAACTTGAGTGCAATGTGTTACAAGTAACTAAATGCAAAAACGACAAACAGTAACTTTCTTTCAAGTGAAACAAGGAAATAAGTACAGTAAGCAATGCAGATATCACTAGTGATCCACAGAAGCACTGAGAAGCCGCGTATTAGGTGGAATTAGCTTCCAGGGAAATAACAAGCAAACAAACAACAAGCATATAAACAAAGCTAGATTCAGCAGGCCTGGATCTAGTCTATGCTAGAGCAAACAAGGTGTACCAATTTCAGTAAGATACAGTTCAAATATTCAGGCACTATAAACCTTTAACCAGAAATTCCCAGCTCAGAAGGGCAGAGTCCAGCCTCTTCTCCCACAAGAGTGCAGACCACGAACCTTCTTAATGTAAAATAACTGGCCTGAAGCCCAAGTGCCTAAACCAGAACTAATACACTTGGACACTGGGCTCTCAATCAGCAGTTCCCAACTTAGAAGGATGAAAGCTACCTGTCCTGCCACCACAGTGCTTGCCACAAACCTTCCTAATGTAAAACAACTGGTCTGAAGCCCAAGTGCTTAATCCAAAAGACTTAGAATGATAGCTACACTTTAATCAAGTTACAACCAAGCAGTAATAAATACAATTGAATACTTTAGAGAATGTCTGGATTAGTGCTCAAGTTACACAAACAAAGCTAGATCCAGCAGGCCCGAATCCAGTCTATGCCACAGCAAACAAGGCACTCCAACTTCAGTAAGAAGCAGTTCAGATATGCATGCACTATAAGCCTTTAACCAGAAATTCCCAGCTCAGAAGGGCAGAGTCCAGCCTCTCCTCCCAGAAGAGTGCAGACCACGAACCCTCTTAATGTAAAATAACTGGCCTGAAAGCCCAAGTGCTTAAACCAGAATTAATACACTTTTAGAATAACAGACACTGAGCCCTCAATCAGCAGTTCCCAACCTGGAAGGATGTAAGCTACCTGTTCTGCCACAACAGTGCAGACCACAAACCCTCTCAGTGCAAAACAACTGGTCCGAAGCCCAAGTGTTTAAACCAAAAGGCTTAGAATGAGTTACACCAAGCAGTAATAAATACAATTGAGTATTTTTAAGATGATGCAAAAGTAAAATGAAGTAGGTAGAAACACAAGTACAGTAAAAGCAGATGAAAATTTTTTTGTTTTGTTTTTTTTTTTATTACTATTACTTTGACTCTGAATGTCAGTTAAATGAGCACGTAGATTCAAAGTCAGTAAGCTTATAAACTATACTGAGACATAGATAAGAATATAAATGAAAACAATTGCAGCACATACAAGCAGATCTTTGTCTGATGTAGTAAAAAAGGTGCTCACAGGCTGAAAAGGATATGCCCAGAATGAAAAATGTACCCCTAGACTGACAATGTACTCACAGACTAAAGAATATACTCCCAGACTGAAAAGGGCACTTTCAGGTTGGAAATAAAAATGTTAGGGTTGTAACAGGCAGCACACAGAAGTTGGGAGATTGGCATAATAAATAAGTTGTTTACTTTACAGACACAAGGTGCAGGTTTTGATTCATACATAGGGAAATTAGCAAGGCTTAAAATGGCTCACAAGGCCAGTTACCCTAATACTCATTTATGAACTTATTTTTGCTGAAGAGGGCTGTGGGTTCTAATCCCACACCAGGTAGATTGATTCTGACAATGCAGTGTGGTATTGGGGTGCTGTCCTTTGGATACAATGTTAAACCAAGGCCCTATCTACTTGAGTTGGTGGTAGGTCAGGTGAATGTAAAAGACCATATGTCACCTATTAAAAAGAGTGAGGATCCTTTATTCATACAAAAAAAAAATATTAAATACGTATTTACATATTTACAAAGTATTTAAATAGTTACACATTTATAAATGTATAATTGTCCATTTCCTTCTTTTACTTATTGTACATTCATACTTTATATCAATTTTTTATACTCATTAGATCCCCACTCCTTTTTGTATAGCCACCACCTGATTTTAGTCAATATTGCTGCCAAAATCCATTTCCATTAAAATTCATCCTTTCATTCCATATAAACCCATTTGATATAAAACACCTTTTTATATATTAAAACAAAGTAAAAAATGAACTGCTGTTATATCAAGTAAATACTACTATCCCAAAGTAAAAATAACAAAGTCACTCAAAAATATATAATGGGATAGAGCGAAGCGAGCTTCAAAAAACTCTTTGTTAAAACAATCACCCAAAAAAACTCAATTGTCACCAGATGTTATAAAATCCACAAATTTATTGTTCCCAAAACATACATATATTATTTCAGCATATTTTTTACTTCTATTCGTATAATATCCATATTTAATTATATCCGTATTTATCATTTCCAATTTTTTATATCTTCAAAGAAATTTTCTTTGCATAACTTTTCTATAATTTCACTACTCCCTCTCATTTGAGAAACACATGTTCAGTAGTTTCCTCTTCCTCACAATATAAACATATATTTCACTTTTCTTTTTATATGGCATGCTTCCTTTTACCAGTAATTTATCTATTTCCAGTCTCCACGAAAACCTTGACATTCTACTTTTTTGTTATGGATGGATGGATGCATGAATGAATGTATGGATTTGTTTTTTATTTTTATTGCTTTAATTTTTCCTTCTGCTATTTTTTCCTGTGGTTTAATAAAATAATAGTGTATCATTTTATTCATATACCATATTTTTCTTTTTCTGTTTCATCAATTTTTATTTATCGCATTAATAGTTTTCTCTTGATAACTGTTCATATCTTTATTCATACATTCTTTTTCTCTTTTGCTTCTTTTTATCATACCCCAAAATTTGTCAGACTTACATTTAAACAGTTTTATAACTAATTATTTCATTTTCTTTCATTTATTAATTTCAATATTTTATATAAATTTAATGAAGCAGCCTATACCACTGGGTTAATTAACCTCAAACCTCCTTCCTCTTTACTTGTATACAAAATTCCTCTTTCACTGGATTTAGTCTAGAACTCCATCAGAATGAAAAAATATCTACAATATTTTTTCAAATACCATTGGCAACATAAATACACTTGCTAAATGTACAACTTTTCCAATTAAAACCAAATTTATCAAATGAACCTTTTTCCTAAATGATAACCTCTATGTTTTCCAGAAAAAAGCAGATTTCTTTTAACTCTAGTATTTTCCCATTGAATTCTGCTTATATTTGTATTCCCAAATTGTATAGCTAAGACGGAGATTTCTTTTATTGTAACATATATTCCCCTAGCTTAACTACATCACCTAATTCTTTACTGTTCTCTTTGTTTAACGTCACCCCTGTTATTTCAAAACACTCATTTAAACAAAATATTACTTCTTCAACTCTTGTGCTTGTTTTTTTTTTTTTTTTGCAATTACTATCATATCATGGGCGGCCACGGTGGTGCAGCGGTTAGCGGTGTTGCCTCACAAAAAGAGGTTCTCTGGGTCAATCGTCGACTGGTTTGTCTTCTGTGTGGAGTCTGCATGTCCTCCCTGTGGTCACGTGGGTTTCCTCCAGGTGCTCCAGTTTCCTCCCACATCCCAAAGACATGCTGTAAGTGTATTGGACACTCTAAATTGGCCCTAGGTGTGAGTGTGTGTGTGCCTTCCATGGAAAGTCAGGCGCCGGGCTGGCAACTTGACACCGTAAAACTCTACTGCCAATCATGAGCGGACAGGTGATCCACTGCGGCGACCCCTAACCAGGAAAAGCTGAACGAAGAAGAAGAAGAATTACTATCATATCACTTGCATAAGTTAACAAAACTAGAATTCTTAACCCTTCATGCATTAAGTACCATGCCTCCTTCATTTTACAATTTATTTCACAAGCCATCACATAAGTACATAGACATTTATAATTATAGACATTCATAATTAAATCAAAAAGTATACCATTCATTTGGCATTCCTATCTTACCCTCCTCCCCATATGCACATCTTAACTATCCATTTACTAGAATTTGTGCTTTATTATTTCTATAGGCAGACATAACATTTATATTCTTTTCCTTCATTGTTGTCTATAAAATTTAATGTCTTATTATATCAAATTCCTTCTTCAGATGAGCCATCATAAGTTTACATTCTTCTCTGCTATTTATGATATCATCCACAATCTATATTTTGTCATTAATTCTTGACATCCCTTCCTTTTTATGCTATACATACTGTCCTGCATAACACTTTTCATCTTAGCTTCAAATCTCTTTTTATTATTTACATAAAGATCTTATAATCATTATTATTCAGTTACTATCAGTCTCCAGTTTTTCATTATATTTTTGTTTTTTTCTTCTAAATAAATCTGAGCATTCCACTACATAATTCTTTACACTTGAAATCTTCATTTAACCATTTATTCAAAATCTTTATAGAATACTGTTTTTGTCATTCCATTAAAATTTTATACATCTCGTATCCTATTCCAGACAGTCTTGCAGATGATTCTGTATTCACTTGTCATAATACTTTATCTAATTCATATAATGCAATCTTATTTTCATATTTTTTTATTTTCTTTTCCTAAAACGTTTACTTCCCATGTTATTTTTGATATATTTTTCTTTAAATATTTCTTGTACATATTGTTCTACAATATTCATAATTTGCTCAAGTTCTATTTCTCCTTTCACATTTTTTTATGTCTGTCATTACACTGTCTTCCTTTACTAGTCTACTTAAATATGTCAATATTTTCTTCATGCAAAATGATCTTTACTTTAATAATAACTCTTTAGTTTTATCATGATTTCTTCTGTGTGATTCCTTTTCTTTATCAAAATGCTCTCTATCATTATTTTCTAAATTTTCAATGCATTTTTATATATTCTCCTACACTTTTCTTTGTCTACTTTTCTTACATCAAACTGCCACTGAAAAACATTTTTTATATTTTATCTTAAAAGTCATCTCCCAATCAGACCAATTTTTATCAAATGCTGTCCTTGTAATATGTTTCCTCCGTAACTGCATCATTAGTCCCTTTCCTTCTTTATCCCACGTTTTCTCATTTATCTTTTTTATTAATGTGCCTATTTTTATTTAAACCATTTTTCTCTTATCCGTAGCCATATTGCTAGATGATCAGAAAAATGTTTTAATGTTTTTTTCTTCTCCTATAATTAAACCTTCTGATACAATAAAGTAATCTATTTCAGTTCTATAATACCCCTTCTGTAAGTCCATGAATTTTTGTGCCAGGGTATAAATTTGTCACATTTCATAACCTCTAACGTCTTTCTTACATAATTTCCTTTCTTTTTATACTTGCCTCTTAAATCACAATTAAAATATCCGGTTACTATCATATTCATATTTATTACTACATAGTCTAAAATCTGGTGAAATTAAATTTATCTTTCTTTACAGGTAACATAAGCATGTAATGCTATAATTATATATACATGTCCTTCTACTTTTAAATCTAAATAGTTAATTTTCCAATTCTTAGTATAATTATATTCCAAAACAATCATTTCCCAAATTCCAAATGATCCCCCTTATTTTTTATGCTTGCAAGCTTTCTATACTTGTTAAAAATCTGTATTTTCTAATACAATTACATCGACATCACATTTTTTGCACCATTCCAAAACCCTTATCCTTCTCGCTATATTTTAATACTATTCACATTTACAGAAAGCACTCAAAATTTATTACTTTCTCTTTTTCCTTAACTTTTCAAAAAATATAATTTTATTTGATTTCTCATCCATTTCCATTTTTCTTTTATACTCATCAATTTAAGTTTTCTTTTCCTATCTTTTATCGTTTTACCAGTAGAATTATTTTTCCGTTTTACTCCTTTCCAGTTTATACCTTACTCGTCATTTGTTTCAGAACTTCCCTCTATTTCTTCATTTTATTTCTTTCTGTCTTCTTTGTCTAATTTATCTTCTACTTCCAGCACTTCTAACATTTTTCTTTTTGTTTATTTTCTTGTCTTACTTCTTTACTTTCATTATTATTATTAGTTTCAGTTTTACACCCCATCCATAAATGCCCAGTTTTGTTACATTTGTAACATTTTAATTCATATCTTCTCACATCATAACCCAGTTCCCAATAAATGTAACATTTCATTTTGGTTATTTATCGAATGTCCTTCTTTTCCACACACACACAAAGAAACAAGTTTTGGGTTGTCCTCGTTATTTTACCACATCCTTATTTCCTTCAATATTTATCATGCTTGGAATGTGTTAATTTTTATCATTTTCTATTTTTAAAACAATATTACAGCTCCATCTACCTGTCCATAAACCTATTTTATAATAAACATTTGTAGTGTCCAATACTTCTTTGTATACGTGTTTTAAATGTCTTTTTCAAAGTCTCTCTTTCTACTTATGTTCAGAGTTGCACATGAAACTTATTTCTTTCTCCCTGTTAAATGCTTTTATTACATATAAATTCCAATGGTTACAGTTCATTTTCTTTTCATATTCCCCAAGAAAAATTGCCATTGCATAAACGGCCTCAAATATAATGTCACAAAATGTCTCTTTGCTTATAAGAATAAATGTTCTTACCTCTTGAGCTTGTACACCCAAAGGAACCATTAAGTTATCCCAAACTTTATATGTGTCCAATTATTTTTCCTTCTTTATTTTGAATCCTCACTACATACTTCTGTTTAGAAGTATCTTCTACCTTTTTTTTTCTTTTACTCCCCTTGTACCCTCTTTTATTTTTCTGTATATGATTTCTTTTCCATCTCACTTTCATACTTCAAGATGTAATTTGCTTCTTCTTTTTCAATTGTATCCATAATATCCCCCCCAAGAGATATCTTTTTCACTCTCTGGCTCACTCTGCATCACCATCTCCTTCAGTAAATCATCTCACAGCCCTCCCAGTGGAAGAGGGTTGTAATCAGACAAGCTTCACTTGCTGATTCCTCTCCTTTCATTTAACAAACAAATTTTGCTGACAAAATACTTATGAATCCTTCACGACCTCAGAGCTATTCTCCACAGCACTGGCATCTGCTACTGTGCCTTCCACCATCTTTGTCACTTTGCACATCATCCTTCCAGCCATCAGTGTGCTAGGAATGGGACATGCACACTCCAAACAACAGTATATGAAATTCCTAACAACCTGGCCAAATTTCCCTAATAGTATTAATTCCACATCAGGTCTCCCCTGAAAAGAGGCTAATAGCCTAGTGGAACTAACCCAATCAACAAAGAATAAATACAGAGAGGTGCTTACAGACTGAAAAAGAAGCCCCCCCCCCCCCACACACACACTGGCAATGGTGAGGGCACATGAGAATGCTCACATATATTTCTAAGGAAAATCTTTTAAATAAATAGTAGATCATAAAACATGACAAATCTTTTTATAAAAAATCAAAACTACCATTTAGAATGGAGAGACTGGCACTACAATTAATGCCTTAAGAGATCATTTTCCAATATAAAAAGGATGAGAGAAGCATTGCAGACGATATTTCAAGAATTCCTGGTGCAATGTTTGGTAGTGTTATTATTAGCTAGAGCCCTGTTTTTGTTATATTTTTAAGACCCAGAAGGTGTTCTTTTACTTGGGTTAACTTTTAGTTAATCAGCAATCTGGCTGAACATGTAATATGTTCATTTATAATACAGGAAAAATAGGAGCCATAGGAGTTACAAGGCAACTGAACAACAAAACCATTTCTGCCTTGAGAATACCCACCCTTAGGTCTTGCCTGTCGTTTCAAGCATGACCAAGCTAGTCATACCACAGGTGAATTTGTGAATACACATCCACTTATACAGCTTTTTTTAAAGGCAGACATTGTGTCCCAGAGAATGTGCATGTACTATGTGACAAATTGATCCCTTTTCCTGGTTTTATTGATTTGTTAGATTTAGATCTCTGGCCATAGTATTAGCTGGACTGTTTGATTATTCAGGTATAAGATGTCTTGGACTACTAGATCCATTACAGGCCTATAAGAAAGATAGAAGACACACCTGCAGAGTCAGTATGAAACTGAGTATGTGGAGAAAGACACCAGTTATTCCTGGTCATTAAAATCATTTAAGCACCTGGTATTTTTAGCTCCAAACCTCAGGGGTATTTCCAATTGGTGATATGTTTAGTAAGGTACATCTCAAAGGAGGTATTGTACACAATGATGGATGTAATCAGTGTGGAGCAGAAGAAGGTGATGAATTCTTTATATCTGGAAGATTTAAGTATAAGCTCTACAAGGTAAAAGGATTTCCTAACAAATGTTGCAACATGCTTGTCAAATGTATGGGAGCAGTCCACCCATGTGTCGACGTCTCAAAACATTTTCATTTAGAAGTGGTGTACATGCCTCAAAACCTGTAAGGTCAAGAAATCTGGACAAAGTCAAACATGATGGATGAGGGGAGGGGAGACCAAGGCCAAAATCAGTTTCAGATTTTAATTGTTTCTATTATAAACTTACAAAGGTGCTAGAATAACATATATTGAGTTAATATGCATTTTCTGAAGGATATAAATTCTGAATCTCAAATGCATCCTCTGTGATCTGTGAGAAAACCACAAATTTTATGAGAACAGACCAAAATATGAGGCAGAGCTGTAGACATTCTATGAAAGATTGGAGAGTTGAGAGGTATGGTGTTGTGTTACCTGTGCTCTAAGTAGGAATTAGGGGTGCTTATGAAATATTACAATGTTGCAATTTTTGACATTGAGCCTTTATCCCATTTTTAGTGTATCAGCTGTTGACAAATCCAAGTTCCTGCTGGAGTGCTTATATGTCAGGGGGGACTTGATGATGGCTCCTAACTTACAATCATCCATGAACCTTGTTAACCATGGATCATGGAAATCAAAGAAATAGATACCAAGCAGCAGAGGTGCAGGACGCCACTTCATCTTCATCCTCGGGATCTCAGAAGACGTTTCCCCCACTGTCATAGTGTGAGTCCTATCTCAAAGTCAGTTGGCTGTCCACATCAGAGCCATGGTTGTCTTATCTAACACCGGTGCCTGTCCATGACATAGCCCCCCACCCCCTCAGCTGTTACACTACAGCCAGACTGAAATCTCCTCAGCTCTTCAACTAAACAGCCAAAAAAAACTTCTGCTTTTATTGAAGAAAATAATCAAATTCCTACAACCAGACACTGACGCAGACCCCTCAGCTTTTCAAGTGAAGAGCAAAAAAAAAGGCACTTGAAGCACTGCAGCTTCCCCTTTCACCCTACCCTTACTACATTTCTGATTCGCCTAACCCTATGCAGCACAATTTGGTTCAATCAATTTGCTTATTATATTTGCATGTGACATGGTATGTAATTGCTTGATGTTTTCCTTAGTTTGAGTATCATTCTTTCTGCTATATAGTTTTAGGAGTTTCTTCCTTTTGTTATATAGTATAATAGTACCAGAGGACTACCATGCACATTTGCTTTTAAACCTCCCCATTGGCTTGGATTTAGGGGAGAGCTTCCAATCTGATACATTTGTCCAGGTACAACTAGAACTTTTCTGCATAACTCTTAGCATTATCAACATTGCAAGTAATCCTGCTATACTCTAAAGACTTCACCATAGAAATTTAAAAGGTTTTGTATGTATAAATTTCTTGAATTCTGTGATATTTCTAACTGATGGCTTGGAGGTTTGGATAGAGAAGGTTACTAGTTTGTGCTCTGACTTGAATGATGAGGAAGGAGGGCACATACAGAAGCCATGTTTGTTATGAAGAGGTGAGGAAGGAACCTTGGGAGGGCACATACAGAAGCCATGTTTGTTATGAAGAGGTGAGGAAGGAACCTTGGGAGGGCACATACAGAAGCCATGTTTGTTATGAAGAGGTAAGGAAGGAACCTTGGGAGGGCACATAACGAAGCCATGTTTGTTATGAAGAGGTGAGGAAGGAACCTTGAGAGGGCACATACAGAAGCCATGTTTGTTATGAACAGGTGAGGAAGGAACCTTGGGAGGGCACATACAGAAGCCATGTTTGTTACAAATAGGTGAGGAAGGAACCTTGGGAGGGCACATACAGAAGCCATGTTTGTTATGAACAGGTGAGGAAGGAACCTTGGGAGGGCACATACAGAAGCCATGTTTGTTATGAAGAGGTGAGGAAGGAACCTTGGGAGGGCACATAAAGAAGCCATGTTTGTTATGAAGAGGTGAGGAAGGAACCTTGGGAGGGCACCTACAGAAGCCATGTTTGTTATGAAGAGGTGAGGAAGGAACCTTGGGAGGGCACATACAGAAGCCATGTTTGTTATGAACAGGTGAGGAAGGAACCTTGGGAGGGCACATACAGAAGCCATGTTTGTTATGAACAGGTGAGGAAGGAACCTTGGGAGGGCACATACAGAAGCCATGTTTGTTATGAACAGGTGAGGAAGGAACCTTGAGAGGGCACATACAGAAGCCATGTTTGTTATGAACAGGTGAGGAAGGAACCTTGGGAGGGCACATACAGAAGCCATGTTTGTTACAAATAGGTGAGGAAGGAACCTTGGGAGGGCACATACAGAAGCCATGTTTGTTATGAACAGGTGAGGAAGGAACCTTGGGAGGGCACATACAGAAGCCATGTTTGTTATGAAGAGGTGAGGAAGGAACCTTGGGAGGGCACATACAGAAGCCATGTTTGTTATGAACAGGTGAGGAAGGAACCTTGGGAGGGCACATACAGAAGCCATGTTTGTTATGAACAGGTGAGGAAGGAACCTTGGGAGGGCACATACAGAAGCCATGTTTGTTATGAACAGGTGAGGAAGGAACCTTGGGAGGGCACATACAGAAGCCATGTTTGTTATGAACAGGTGAGGAAGGATCCTTGGGAGGGCACATACAGAAGCCATGTTTGTTATGAACAGGTGAGGAAGGAACCTTGGGAGGGCACATACAGAAGCCATGTTTGTTATGAACAGGTGAGGAAGGAACCTTGGGAGGGCACATACAGAAGCCATGTTTGTTATGAACAGGTGAGGAAGGAACCTTGGGAGGGCACATACAGAAGCCATGTTTGTTACAAATAGGTGAGGAAGGAACCTTGGGAGGGCACATACAGAAGCCATGTTTGTTATGAATAGGTGAGGCAGGAACCTTGGGAGGGCACATACAGAAGCCATGTTTGTTATGAAGAGGTGAGGAAGGAACCTTGGGAGGGCACATACAGAAGCCATGTTTGTTATGAAGAGGTGAGGAAGGAACCTTGGGAGGGCACATACAGAAGCCATGTTTGTTATGAAGAGGTGAGGAAGGAACCTTGGGAGGGCACATACAGAAGCCATGTTTGTTATGAAGAGGTGAGGAAGGAACCTTGGGAGGGCACATACATAAGCCATGTTTGTTACAAATAGGTGAGGAAGGAACTTTGGGAGGGCACATACAGAAGCCATGTTTGTTATGAATAGGTGAGGCAGGAACCTTGGGAGGGCACATACAGAAGCTATGTTTGTTATGGATAGATGAGGCAGGAACCTTGGGAGGGCACATACAGAAGCCATGTTTGTTATGAATAGGTGAGGCAGGAACCTTGTGAGGGCACATACAGAAGCCATGTTTGTTACGAACAGGTGAAGTATATTCTGTTCTCTATTAGTTTAATTTACAATATGTTCCATTGAGTTCTTGTTTGTAAAATCTGAGAAGTTGTGAGCACATCCCACACTGGTAGTGTAAGCCCCCTACTTAATCGCTGGGTAGTTAAAAATCACCTAGGATAATAGCATTGTTACTGGGAGTTTGTCAAGAATATTTAGGAATGTTGTGTGATTTTCTGTAGACATGGAGGGAGGTCTATAATTTGCAACAATCTGATAATTAAGCAAGCAATAATGCCTGACGGTGTGTGTTAATGTGTAATTAATGCATGCCCAGGGGTGTTATGAAGCCTAATACCACAGGCGGAGGGCCTCTACACCCCTTGAAGGCCATTAATTACACATTAACACACACTCTGGAGGCATTATTGCACTTAGAGAATGGGCTGTCTGTAAAATTGTTGTGTTTTACTTATTTATGTATTTTTAAGTACTATTTTATTTTTTTAATATATTTTTGATGTAAAAATAGTTCTTCTGCCTAATGTTTCATACTTGCTGTAGTATATGTTAATGGTGTTGGAGGAAGTGTTTTACATCCAAAATTTAACACTTTAAAAAATCCAGGTATTTACTTTATATTTTTCATTCCTTACTCCTAAAATGTTTTGTTTATTGCCAGTCATTGGACACAGAAGTTACTAAACAATTACATACATTTGAGTTTTAAAGTTTGATTTCCTTCAGGTAATGAGATGCATTTGAGTTTCAGATTTCATATCCTTCAGAAAAATACATCCTAACAGGTCTGTATTAGATCATCGAAATGGCAGAATTTCGAATGATCTAATATCGAACTTAATATCGCGAAGTTGCACAAAACCAAATTCTTTCCTTGGGAAAGAATTCGGTGGGCCATTGTTGTGACTTTGCTGTTTTCAGCGATGCGGTGGAAAGTTATAGGTTGGGTTAAGGTAAGTGTGTGATTGTGCAGATGTTCGGGTTAGGGCACGGGTTGGGTGAGTTAGGGTTAGCGCGCGGGTCAGGTAGGTGTGCAATTGTGACAGAATTTGGGGTTAGTGGCGGGTTAAGTGAGTTAGTGTTAGGGTGCGGGTGAGGTGAGTGTGCGATAGTGAGAATTTGGAGTTAGGGGCAGGTTAAATGAGTTAGGGTTAGGGCACGGGTGAGGTGAGTGTGCGATAGTGAGAATTTGGGGTTAGGGGTGGGTTAAGTGAGTTAGGGTTAGGGCACGGGTGAGGTGAGTGTGCGATAGTGACGGAACATAGGGTTAGGGTCTGGGTTAAGGTAAGTGGATAGATAGTAGTATATGTGCAGTGTAGTGTAGGGTTAGATGTAACTTTTAAATGTATGTGTGTGGATTGCTGCTTTTTAGTGTGCTTGTGGTGTGTGTGTGTTTCTCGGAACAACAAATTTTTTCTCTGGGAAAAACTTTGCTGTTTTGAGGTTTCAATATTCTTAGGGTTCGGTTTTGTAGTTCAACATTATGGCATTCGATAATGATACGTTTCGATGATCTGATATAGACCCCATCTGAACAACACAAATCCTGTTCCTCTAGCAAGTTTCAAAGTTTATAAGAGCAATATTTAAAATGTGTTCCTCTTTCTTAGCATCCCCTCCCATTATGTTAGGCTTTGTCCAGATTTCTTGTGCTAAGAGGTGAAAGGTATGTAAGAGGTCAAGAGGTACATAAAACTGTTGCTGCTGCCAGGGATCATTTTCTCTTCACTGTCTCTCTCTCACACACAGACACGCACTCACACACATGCACGCATGCATGTGCGCGCGCACACACACACACACACACACACACACACACACACACACACACACACACACACACACAGACAAACGTACACACACACACACACACACACACACACACACACACACACACACACACACACACAAACACGCACACACACACACACACTTTTTTTTATTTTACACTCGCTAAACAGAAAAAGCGCTGCTTAACAAGAATAAAATAGTAGCTCAGCCATCTCACTCTCACACTCACACACACTTACTTTCACACACAAACACATACACACATTTTTTTCACTTTTGTTTTATTTTATACTCACTAAACAGCAGAAGCGCTGTTTAATGAGCATAAAATAATGCCGACCGTTCCATTTTCTCAGTCCGAGCTCCATGGCAGCTTGATATGCTGCCGTGAAGGGGCAGACTCATTCTTCTCAGCGGGCATTACTTGTACATTAATACCCTACTGGAGAACGCTTGTTCTCCAATCAGGATACTGATATACAGTAAGCCCATTGTCTAATCTTATTTAGAGTAATTTGAATCTCTATAAGCTCCTCTTGAGGGTCTATAGGTATTTATCTCAAGATAATGTGATCCTTAACTAATACAGAAGTGACACTGCAGTTTACATCAAATCTAAAAGTGTGATAAGCACAAAACGCAGGTACTCAGGGGGGTAAGAAGCACAAAACGCAGGTACTGAGGGGGTCAATCTTGGTACTGAAATGAATCTCTGCAGCAGACTGAGGGGGTAAATCTTGGTACTGAAATGAATCTCTGCAGCAGACTGAGGGGGGGGGGGAATCTTGGTACTGAAATGAATCTCTGCAGCAGCCTGAGGGGGTAAATCTTGGTACTGAAATGAATCTCTGCAGCAGCCTGAGGGGGTAAATCTTGGTACTGAAATGAATCTCTGCAGCAGACTGAGGGGGGTAAATCTTGGTACTGAAATGAATCTCTGCAGCAGACTGAGGGGGTAAATCTTGGTACTGAAATGAATCTCTGCAGCAGACTGAGGGGGGTAAATCTTGGTACTGAAATGAATCTCTGCAACAGCCTGAGGGGGTAAATCTTGGTACTGAAATGAATCTCTGCAGCAGCCTGAGGGGGTAAATCTTGGTACTGAAATGAATCTCTGCAGCAGCCTGAGGGGGTCAATCTTGGTACTGAAATGAATCTCTGCAGCAGCCTGAGGGGGTAAATCTTGGTACTGAAATGAATCTCTGCAGCAGCCTGAGGGGGGACAATCTTGGTACTGAAATGAATCTCTGCAGCAGCCTGAGGGGGTAAATCTTGGTACCGAAATGAATCTCTGCAGCAGCCTGAGGGGGGTAAATCTTGGTACTGAAATGAATCTCTGCAGCAGCCTGAGGGGGTCAATCTTGGTACTGAAATGAATCTCTGCAGCAGCCTGAGGGGGGTAAATCTTGGTACTGAAATGAATCTCTGCAGCAGCCTCAGGGGGTAAATCTTGGTACTGAAATAAATCTCTGCAGCAGACTGAGGGGGTAAATCTTGGTACTGAAATGAATCTCTGCAGCAGACTGAGGGTGTCAATCTTGGTACTGAAATGAATCTCTGCAGCAGCCTAAGGGGGGTAAATCTTGGTACTGAAATGAATCTCTGCAGCAGCCTGAGGGGGGTAAATCTTGGTACTGAAATGAATCTCTGCAGCAGACTGAGGGGCTAAATCTTGGTACTGAAATGAATCTCTGCAGCAGACTGAGGGGGTCAATCTTGGTACTGAAATGAATCTCTGCAGCAGACTGAGGGGGTAAAATCTTGGTACTGAAATGAATCTCTGCAGCAGACTGAGTGGGTCAATCTTGGTACTGAAATGAATCTCTGCAGCAGCCTGAGGGGGTAAATCTTGGTACTGAAATGAATCTCTGCAGCAGCCTGAGGGGGTAAATCTTGGTACTGAAATGAATCTCTGCAGCAGCCTGAGGGGGTAAATCTTGGTACTGAAATGAATCTCTGCAGCAGCCTGAGGGGGGTAAATCTTGGTACTGAAATGAATCTCTGCAGCAGCTTGAGGGGGTAAATCTTGGTACTGAAATGAATCTCTGCAGCAGCCTGAGGGGGGTAAATCTTGGTACTGAAATGAATCTCTGCAGCAGCCTGAGGGGGTCAATCTTGGTACTGAAATTAATCTCTGCAGCAGCCTGAGGGGGGTAAATCTTGGTACTGAAATGAATCTTTGCAACAGCCTGAGGGGGGTAAATCTTGGTACTGAAATGAATCTCTGCAGCAGACTGAGGGGGTAAATCTTGGTACTGAAATGAATCTCTGCAGCAGACTGAGGGGGTCAATCTTGGTACTGAAATGAATCTCTGCAGCAGCCTGAGGGGGGTAAATCTTGGTACTGAAATGAATCTCTGCAGCAGCCTGAGGGGGTAAATCTTGGTACTGAAATGAATCTCTGCAGCAGACTGAGGGGGGTAAATCTTGGTACTGAAATGAATCTCTGCAGCAGACTGAGGGGGTCAATCTTGGTACTGAAATGAATCTCTGCAGCAGACTGAGGGGGTAAATCTTGGTACTGAAATGAATCCCTGCAGCAGACTGAGGGGGTAAATCTTGGTACTGAAATGAATCTCTGCAGCAGACTGAGGGGGGTAAATCTTGGTACTGAAATGAATCTCTGCAGCAGCCTGAGGGGGTAAATCTTGGTACTGAAATGAATCTCTGCAGCAGCCTGAAGGGGGTAAATCTTGGTACTGAAATGAATCTCTGCAGCAGCCTGAGGGGGTAAATCTTGGTACTGAAATGAATCTCTGCAGCAGCCTGAGGGGGTCAATCTTGGTACTGAAATGAATCTCTGCAGCAGCCTGAGGGGGGTAAATCTTGGTACTGAAATGAATCTCTGCAGCAGCCTGAGGGGGTAAATCTTGGTACTGAAATGAATCTCTGCAGCAGCCTGAGGGGGTAAATCTTGGTACTGAAATGAATCTCTGCAGCAGCCTGAGGGGGTAAATCTCGGTACTGAAATGAATCTCTGCAGCAGCCTGAGGGGGTAAATCTCGGTACTGAAATTAATCTCTGCAGCAGCCTGAGGGGGGTAAATCTTGGTACTGAAATGAATCTCTGCAGCAGCCTGAGGGGGGTAAATCTTGGTACTGAAATGAATCTCTGCAGCAGACTGAGGGGGTCAATCTTGGTACTGAAATGAATCTCTGCAGCAGACTGAGGGAGTCAATCTTGGTACTGAAATGAATCTGCAGGCAGCCTGAGGGGGTAAATCTTGGTACTGAAATGAATCTCTGCAGCAGCCTGAGGGGGTAAATCTTGGTACTGAAATGAATCTCTGCAGAAGCCTGAGGGGGTAAATCTTGGTACTGAAATGAATCTCTGCAGCAGCCTGAGGGGGTAAATCTTGGTACTGAAATGAATCTCTGCAGCAGCCTGAGGGGGTCAATCTTGGTACTGAAATGAATCTCTGCAGCAGCCTGAGGGGGGTAAATCTTGGTACTGAAATGAATCTCTGCAGCAGCCTGATAGGGTCAATCTTGGTACTGAAATGAATCTCTGCATCAGACTGAGGGGGGTAAATCTTGGTACTGAAATGAATCTCTGCAGCAGCCTGAGGGGGTAAATCTTGGTACTGAAATGAATCTCTGCAGCAGCCTGAGGGGGTAAATCTTGGTACTGAAATGAATCTCTGCAGCAGCCTGAGGGGGTAAATCTTGGTACTGAAATGAATCTCTGCAGCAGCCTGAGGGGGTCAATCTTGGTACTGAAATGAATCTCTGCAGCAGACTGAGGGGGTAAATCTTGGTACTAAAATGAATTTCTGCAGCAGCCTGAGGGGGTAAATCTTGGTACAGAAATGAATCTCTGCAGCAGCCTGAGGGGGTAAATCTTGGTACTGAAATGAATCTCTGCAGCAGCCTGAGGGGGTCAATCTTGGTACTGAAATGAATCTCTGCAGCAGCCTGAGGGGGTAAATCTTGGTACTGAAATGAATCTCTGCAGCAGCCTGAGGGGGTAAATCTTGGTACTGAAATGAATCTCTGCAGCAGACTGAGGGGGGTAAATCTTGTTACTGAAATGAATCTCTGCAGCAGACTGAGGGGGTAAATCTTGGTACTGAAATGAATCTCTGCAGCAGCCTGAGGGGGTAAATCTTGGTACTGAAATGAATCTCTGCAGCAGCCTGAGGGGGGTCAATCTTGGTACTGAAATGAATCTCTGCAGCAGCCTGAGGGGGTAAATCTTGGTACTGAAATGAATCTCTGCAGCAGCCTGTGGGGGTAAATCTTGGTACTGAAATGAATCTCTGCAGCAGACTGAGGGGGGTAAATCTTGGTACTGAAATGAATCTCTGCAGCAGACTGAGGGGGGTAAATCTTGGTACTGAAATGAATCTCTGCAGCAGCCTTAGGGGGTAAATCTTGGTACTGAAATGAATCTCTGCAGCAGACTGAGGGGGGTAAATCTTGGTACTGAAATGAATCTCTGCAGCAGCCTGAGGGGGGTAAATCTTGGTACTGAAATGAATCTCTGCAGCAGACTGAGGGGGGTAAATCTTGGTACTGAAATGAATCTCTGCAGCAGCCTGAGGGGGTAAATCTTGGTACTGAAATGAATCTCTGCAGCAGCCTGAGGGGGGTAAATCTTGGTACTGAAATGAATCTCTGCAGCAGCCTGAGGGGGGTAAATCTTGGTACTGAAATGAATCTCTGCAGCAGCCTGAGGGGGTCAATCTTGGTACTGAAATGAATCTCTGCAGCAGCCTGAGGGGGGTAAATCTTGGTACTGAAATGAATCTCTGCAGCAGCCTGAGGGGGGTAAATCTTGGTACTGAAATGAATCTCTGCAGCAGACTGAGGGGGTAAATCTTGGTACTGAAATGAATCTCTGCAGCAGACTGAGGGGGTAAATCTTGGTACTGAAATGAATCTCTGCAGCAGCCTGAGGGGGTAAATCTTGGTACTGAAATGAATCTCTGCAGCAGACTGAGGGGGGTAAATCTTGGTACTGAAATGAATCTCTGCAGCAGCCTGAGGGGGTAAATCTTGGTTCTGAAATGAATCTCTGCAGCAGACTGAGGGGGGTAAATCTTGGTACTGAAATGAATCTCTGCAGCAGACTGAGGGGGGTAAATCTTGGTACTGAAATGAATCTCTGCAGCAGCCTGAGGGGGGTACATCTTGGTACTGAAATGAATCTCTGCAGCAGCCTGAGGGGGTAAATCTTGGTACTGAAATGAATCTCTGCAGCAGCCTGAGGGGGTAAATCTTGGTACTGAAATGAATCTGTGCAGCAGCCTGAGGGGGTCAATCTTGGTACTGAAATGAATCTCTGCAGCAGCCTGAGGGGGGTAAATCTTGGTACTGAAATGAATCTCTGTAGCAGACTGAGGGGGTAAATCTTGGTACTGAAATGAATCTCTGCAGCAGCCTGAGGGGGTAAATCTTGGTACTGAAATGAATCTCTGCAGCAGCCTGAGGGGGTAAATCTTGGTACTGAAATGAATCTTTGCAGCAGACTGAGGGGAGTAAATCTTGGTACTGAAATGAATCTCTGCAGCAGCCTGAGGGGGTAAATCTTGGTACTGAATTGAATCTCTGCAGCAGACTGAGGGGGGTAAATCTTGGTACTGAAATGAATCTCTGCAGCAGCCTGAGGGGGGTAAATCTTGGTACTGAAATGAATCTCTGCAGCAGACTGAGGGGGTAAATCTTGGTACTGAAATGAATCTCTGCAGCAGACAGAGGGGGGTAAATCTTGGTACTGAAATGAATCTCTGCAGCAGCCTGAGGGGGTAAATCTTGGTACTGAAATGAATCTCTGCAGCAGCCTGAGGGGGGTAAATCTTGGTACTGAAATGAATCTCTGCAGCAGCCTGAGGGGGGTAAATCTTGGTACTGAAATGAATCTCTGCAGCAGCCTGAGGGGGTCAATCTTGGTACTGAAATGAATCTCTGCAGCAGCCTGAGGGGGTAAATCTTGGTACTGAAATGAATCTCTGCAGCAGCCTGAGGGGGTAAATCTTGGTACTGAAATGAATCTCTGCAGCAGCCTGAGGTGGTAAATCTTGGTACTGAAATGAATCTCTGCAGCAGCCTGAGGGGGTAAATCTTGGTACTGAAATGAATCTCTGCAGCAGCCTGAGGGGGGTAAATCTTGGTACTGAAATGAATCTCTGCAGCAGACTGAGGGGGTAAATCTTGGTACTGAAATGAATTCTGCAGCAGCCTGAGGGGGGTAAATCTTGGTACTGAAATGAATCTCTGCAGCAGCCTGAGGGGGTAAATCTTGGTACTGAAATTAATCTCTGCAGCAGACTGAGGGGGTAAATCTTGGTACTGAAATGAATCTCTGCAGCAGACTGAGGGGGTCAATCTTGGTACTGAAATGAATCTCTGCAGCAGACTGAGGGGTAAATCTTGGTACTGAAATGAATCTCTGCAGCAGCCTGAGGGGGGTAAATCTTAGTACTGAAATGAATCTCTGCAGCAGACTGAGGGGGTAAATCTTGGTACTGAAATGAATCTCTGCAGCAGCCTGAGGGGGGTAAATCTTGGTACTGAAATGAATCTCTGCAGCAGCCTGAGGGGGTAAATCTTGGTACTGAAATGAATCTCTGCAGCAGACTGAGGGGGTAAATCTTGGTACTGAAATGAATCTCTGCAGCAGCCTGAGGGGGTCAATCTTGGTACTGAAATGAATCTCTGCAGCAGCCTGAGGGGGTAAATCTTGGTACTGAAATGAATCTCTGCAGCAACACTAACATGGATGTGCTCGAACGTTTCAAGCTCTGGCAGTTTCTTGTTTATCTAACATTAAGTAGAGCAAAACTGATATGGTCCAGTGGGGGATTTGTTTTGGAGGTTAGGTTGGAAAGTCCATTAGCTGGTTTTGTCTAAAAAAAAGTTTAAGGGAGGCATAATAAGCTTTTGCTTATATGTGTAAACCTTGGAAACAGAGAGGTAGACCATCCTGGATGAACCACGTATGATTATCAAGCATCTCATCCCATGCTGACACATACTGGATCTCTCTAGAATAACAACAGGTGTTTAGCCAGTTGTTAAAAACCAATCACCTTTTCATGAAACCTTGCAATCATTTTTGTTGATGGAAGGATTCTACTTTAGACAGTTACCTGTGTTTGTGACATGCATGGAGAGCTCCACCATGTCTGTTTCCATATCCTTCGGCATTCTGGGTGCTGGTCGTTTACCCCCAACATGCACCACCACAATGCCATAATCATATTTGTCTAATTTCAGGATCCTAAGGGCCCTTGCATTGTTATCAAGCTTGGCCCCTGAGACATGGCTGACTGAGACACTGCTTTTGTCCATCCTCGTGTGTGCAGAATCTGTTTGTATAATTATGGAGTCACCAATCACTGTACATTTCTATTTGTGTTTGATGATTGCTAGATGTGATTGGTCATGGAAGGGCTGTTTCCTAGTGACTCTCTAGCATTGCCACTAATCTGTGTTAAAGAGCTCAGTATACACTAGGCCTTGCACCTAATATGCCGTTGTCTAAGCCTTGCACCTAATATGCCATTGTCTAAGCCTTGCACCTAATATGCCGTTGTCTAGGCCTTGCACCTAATATGCCGTTGTCTAGGCCTTGCACCTAATATGCCGTTGTCTAGGCCTTGCACCTAATATGCCGTTGTGGCTTTGGTGCAAATATTTTTTTACTGCCTTAGCACAGGGTGGTTTACTATGAGTGTGTATAGAGTGGTAGGTGAATCATGCACACAGGATATGTTTGTTTGTGAGTGCGCACGCAAATTTGGCTAGGTACTTGAATCTCTTACAAATAGACATTGATAAGCTAAGTAAAAGATCATTATCTGTGAGCATCAGCAAGCCTTATATTTTTTCATTGTACCAAGTGTATTGATGCTGGGTAGCAGAGAACGGACTAGCTGGCAGACCATCCATTTTGGCAAAGGGTGCAAATGGTGTCAGGGAAACTTAAATAATATGCAGGTGTTTTAGCATCTGGTTTAAAGTACTTGATTAAATAAATAAATAAAAACAGTATATGATGTCTGTAGTTTGGGTTAACGTATCTAATTAGACAAGCAAAAGCAGTAGATGATGCAACTAGTTTGAGCTAGACTAACAGTGTGACTGGCTTTAGACATGCAGCTATGTTCCATTGCTTAACTCTGCAATCGATACAGTTTTAAATGGGAGGTGAAATTCGCTTCTGGTTCTAAAAGACAATTTGAAAATGAAAGTGTCTGCATCTGTCAAATGCAGCATTGCACATCTCTGCACAGAGTACCTATACCTCAAAAGTAGGACAGGCCCAAACATTTTTCAGTTTCATTAACAAAAACTGCCTGGACCAAACAACCACTACAGGACATAATATTCTTGGCCTGATATAAGTATAGCTTCATTATGTACTATTCCTCTGGTGTCTTTTTTCCTGTTTAAGTAAGATCATATCAAGAGATCTTAACCTTTAAATCCTCTAACCCTGCGGATACCAATACCTCAGAACTCAAGGATTTCAGACATACCAATCTCACAAAATTCTATCACAACATTTCAAAATTCCCTTATGCCAACATATCCCTAGACATTGCCATATCAACTAGTTTCACCAAGGAGTTCTATGTTCAGTTAGAGAAATATATACAACTGGCAGTCACAACTACTGTAGATCTAAATTTGCTTGCCAAAGGTATAGCAATTATACAGGCCATTGTCCCCTCATCTTCAGCTCTAAGTCCAATTACTGAATACAATGCCCACTTTAGTACAGACCTCACTATACATATATATATATATATATATATATATATATCTTTATATATATATATATATATATATATATATATATATATATATATATATATATACATATATATGGATCTAGGACGTTTGCTCGACTGAACAAATGACTGAAATCTAAATGGCTGGGCATACTTACATGAAAGTGCTTTTCACCGAAGAAGCACTTTCGCATAAGTATGACTGTTGCCAAGGCTGTACTGCGGTGCGGGTAAGGGAAATTTCCCTTGTCCCCACTGTAGTGCGGTCTCGGAGGGAGATTATTAAAGTAGGGGGTGTTGTGGGGGGCACAGCCCCCCACATGGGGGTGTATGGGGGCTGAAGCCCCCCTGCTAAAATGTAAATGAAGTGTTTTTTTTTTGTTATACGCTTTAACGAAAGTGCTTTTTCGATAAAAGAGCTTTCGTTAAAGTGTGTTTGGGTTTTATGGATTCGGACGTTTGCTCAGTCAAGCAAATATCCTAGATCTATATATATATATATATATATATATATATATATATATATATATATATATGGGTTCCTATGAAAAGATCGACAACTTGAAATTTCGAAACTGACTTCACCGACAACTGAAATCACTGACAACGCAAATCACGGACGTTTCCGAGGTAAGGGATGTAATATCGCTACCCATGCCTACCATGGTAGCATAACACTGACACACTTACTAAACCATGGTAGGCATGAGTAGCGAATTTACATCCCTTACCTCGGAAACGTCCGTGATTTGCGTTGTCGGTGATTTCAGTTGTCGGTGAAGTCAGTTTCGAAATTTCAAGTTGTCGATCTTTTCATAGGAACCCATATATATATATATATATATATATATATATATATATATATATATATATAGGATCAGTACTAAATCCCGAATGCTTATAATACCAAAGACCAGAATCCCGAGACCAGATACACGAAAGACGAGAAGACCGGAAGACCAGATGCAGAATGTTTTCTCCCTGATTACATCCCTAATCAGGCTCTGTATTAGGCCCCTTACTGTTTTCTCCCTGATTACATCCCTAATCAGGCTCTGTATTAGGTCCCTTACTGTTTTCTCCCTGATTACATCCCTAATCAGGCCCTGTATTAGGTTCTTTACTGTTTTCCCCCTGAGTACATCCCTAATCATGCTCTGTATTAGGTCCCTTACAGTTTTCTCCCTGATTACATCCCTAATCAGGCTCTGTATTAGGTCCCTTACAGTTTTCTCCCTGATTACATCCCTAATTAGGCTCTGTATTAGGCCCCTTACTGTTTTCTCCCTGATTACATCCCTAATCAGGCTCTGTATTAGGTCCCTTACTGTTTTCTCCCTGATTACATCCCTAATCAGGCTCTGTATTAGGCCCCTTACTGTTTTCTCCCTGATTATATCCCTAATCAGGCTCTGTATTAGGCCCTTTACTGTTTTCTCCCTGATTACATCCCTAATCAGGCTCTGTATTAGGCCCCTTACTGTTTTGTCCCTGATTACATCCCTATTCAGGCTCTGTATTAGGCCCCTTACTGTTTTCTCCCTGATTACATCCCTAATCAGATTCTGTATTAAGTCCCTTACTGTTTACTCCCTGATTACATCCCTAATCAGGCTATGTATTAGGCCCCTTACTGTTTTCACCCTGATTACATCCCTAATTAGGCTCTGTATTAGGTCCCTAACTGTTTTCTCCCTGATTACATCCCTAATCAGGCTCTGTATTAGGTCCCTAACTGTTTTCTCCCTGATTACATCCCTAATTAGGCTCTGTATTAAGCCCATTACTGTTTTCTCCCTGATTACATCCCTAATTAGGCTCTGTATTAAGCCCATTACTGTTTTCTCCCTGATTACATCCCTAATCAGGCTCTGTATTAGGTCCCTAACTGTTTTCTCCCTGATTACATCCCTAATTAGGCTCTGTATTAGGCCCCTTACTGTTTTCTCCCTGATTACATCCCTAATCAGGCTCTGTATTAGGTCCCTAACTGTTTTCTCCCTGATTACATCCCTAATCAGGCTCTGTATTAGGCCCCTTACTGTTTTCTCCCTGATTACATCCCTAATCAGGCTCTGTATTAGCCCCCTTACTGTTTTCTCCCTGATTACATACCTAATCAGGCTCTGCATTAGGCCCTTTACTGTCTTCTCTTTGATTACATACCTAATCAGGCTCTGTATTAGGCCCCTTACTGTTTTTTCCCTGATTACATCCCTAATCAGGCTCTGTATTAGGTCCCTTACTGTTTTCTCCCTGATTACATCCCTAATCAGGCTCTGTATTAGGCCCCTTACTGTTTTCTCCCTGATTACATCCCTAATCAGGCTCTGTATTAGCCCCCTTACTGTTTTTTTCCCTGATAACATCCCTAATCAGGCTCTTTATTAGGCCCTTTACTGTTTTCTCTCTGATTACATCCCTAATCAGGCTCTGTATTAGGTCCCTTACTGTTTTCTCCCTGATTACATCCCTAATCAGGCTCTGTATTAGGCCCCTTACTGTTTTCTCCCTGATTACATCCCTAATCAGGCTCTGTATTAGCCCCCTTACTGTTTTTTTCCCTGATTACATCCCTAATCAGGCTCTGTATTAAGCCCCTTACTGTTTTCTCCCTGATTACATCCCTAAACTGGAACTAGCTCTATACTGGTGACATACTGTTCCTTCAATCAAATAAATCCCCCATGGTCGTGCAACCTCAACTTCAACAGTCCTCCTCAAAACTCTGCCAGTAGAATGAAGAAAATAAATGGTTAATTAACCACAAAAAAAATTATGCATTTCTCCACCAGCCATAAAGCTCCTCACCTACCTGGAATTATCATTGCAGATGCCCAAAGAAATGCTCTTCCATATGTTTGAGTCCGCTTTAAGAAGCCATCATATTTCTGCCATAGCCATAGCAACAGACAATAAAGAAGAGTGATACTTCCTCCATCTTCTGGATTAGTATGTATTTTCTGTAGGATATGACGTCTGAAACTCCAATGTGTGTCTGCATTTAGTTACTTCGATTCTCGGCGATTTGCCAGAAAAGCAAAAATTTCAAGTGAAACAGATTAAAAAAATGAGGAAAAACACTGGACATTCTGCGAATGAATGAGACATATGCATGTGGTACATTCAGTGCCACTATGCACTCCAATTAAAGTAGTATATTACATCTGTAAGTTTTAGAAACAGACAACTCCAATCCACCCTATAAATATATTACTAATGGTGGGGCACTTTTTAAAAAGGGGAAATTATTGCAATTTTTTTCTTTGCTGAAAATTGCAGGTCAAAAGAGTTTAAAGCCATTTGAAGAATATCCTTGTGATAAAAATACACATCCAATAAAACTAAATTAAACTAATCCAAAATGTGATTTGTATTGTCCTGAACAATTCTTTTCCAGTGGAAGGAACACTGAGATGCTTCCGCCACAAGGATAAAATGAAAAACAGTTGTTACTCAAGGTACTGAATTTTTGTACATTACAGTACAGCTTTCATACACTTTATCCTTCTGCTATTGTTTCCTGCTTTTTTCTCTTGCTATCTCTCTCCTGTGCTTATTCAGGTTAATAAAGGGGAGGTTGGACAATGAATGAAGAGCCTGATATGACAGAATTAGTTGTGTGACCTCCCCTTTAAGGAGGGAACTTGCTCTAATGTGGAAACAGCTGAAACTGTAACACATTGCTCTGAGAACACCGCTCATTTGCTGGGGCAAACACCGTCCGAAACCAGGAGCCGGGTTTACTTTACCAAGCAGGAAGGATATTTTACTGTCACATGTAACTGTCAAACTGCCTAGAAATACCACAGAGCGGATTCAGGGAATTTTAGTCTCCATGGTGGCAGTGGTGTAGCTACTGTTTGAGGAGTATAGGCCCAGACTGTGTGCAGGGAGCTGCCGCTTGATTATGTCATGAGAGGGATGCTTACTTAGGATTTGTGACTGTTGAGTGTATCTTTAGTAACTATGAGTGGTTTGTCTCTTGTTCATGAGACTCTTCATTCCCAGCAGTGAGCACAATGGAAACCATTACTAAACTGAGCCCCAAAGAAGTAGTGGAATGGATGAAGGGTATGCATTTCATAGAGTTATAGATTCATACATTAGTACAAGGCTAACTGCCCTTGTGGGCCATTTTAAGCCTAGCCAATTACCCCATCTAAGAATCAAACACTGCACTTTGTGCTTGTAAGGAAAACACCTTAACCGTCATTCCAGCCTAACACCCTCTGTAATATTTGGTCATGGAAAATTGCATGGTTTTCTTCAGTATTGTCAGGCTGCAGAGAGGGAGCTGAACTAGAAACATTCTGATGAAGCCCTGATTATAACGGGATGAAAGCACTAAATCTACATGTTTTATTGTTTTAATAAAGTACTTCATTCCGTAATCTAAGTTTGTACCTCCATTTGTGTGTAGCACATCATTTGCCTGCCATCTTTCTTTTGGAACTAGAAGCATGTTTTCCAGGGGTCATTCTTAATCCTAACAAACATTATTTTGTAGTAAGTTTGCATAATAAGAGCAAGCTTGCTTGACAGCTCTTCGAGGAATTCACTTTTATTTCACTAAGTCCTTGTTCTACCATGGGTACTTTAACTCTAAAACATTTTGTGAACTTCACTTAATTGCAGTAACAGCTGTATTTTACAGTTTACAGACCTCCTCTTGTAGTACTGCCCCAATTACTGCTTTAAAATTGTTACCTACTTGAAGTCCAGGTGTCCTTCACATGGTCATCACTCCCTCCATCGGGTGGAGACATGAACATAAATCTAGCTCTACCAGTTTACAGATCTGACTTTACTCTTGGGTTCTGCTTTCCACAATGTCAGATGGCTGTTGTGTGTGAAGTACAGAACCAGGTGATTAAGCAGCCATTTGTTTATCCAGAATAAGGTCGGGTCCCAGCGAGACTGGATAACAGGTAGTTTACTGTACTGAAGAACCTACTTTTTCTAGACTTTGACCAGCCTTGTGAAATCAAATTGCAAGATTCCCTGACAAGACGCAAGCTATCACATTCTGAGCAACTCTTTAATGAAACTGTCTGCAAATCCTTTAGGGATATTGCCTGAGAAACAACTACCAATGCATAAACTTACCACTGCCCTTACTGTTAACTATGTCGTTATTGATACATTGTTTAAATGCATTGTTATCAACTATTTGCTGTTTAAATGAACATATTTTAATGTTTGAAGACAGAGCTTAGAGTTATTATTTATTTATTGGGGAAGTGCACAGATCTCAATAGACTATTTGCAGACACAGCCCAGGTGAATAGGATCACATGAGAAATGAACAAATTATATGTACATATACAAGGATATGCTAAATATATATATATATATATATATATATATATATATATATATATAAAACACACACACACACACATATATTTACATATATATATATATATATATATATATATATATATATATATATATATGTATATATAGGTGTGTGTGTGTGTGTGTGTGTGTATGTATGTGGCTCTACCTGAAACCATCAAAATACCACATCATCAAATTGTAAATCATCGAGACGAAAAGCATGAAAGCTTATAGCATCAACTTCCAACATTATCAAAACTGAGAACATCAAACCAGGTTCTGCACGTGTGAGGTAGTACCTGGTGTGATGGCCCTGCCCTGGCCCAGTAATCAAGGATTCTCAATCCTCACCACTAACACCAGTGAGGGGAATGCACATTGGGAGGATGAACAGTACACACACAGTAAAGTACAATTTCCCTTAAGAGCACACAGAGATCACAGTCAGTCTGGGGTTGGTTTCTCCCTTTCTCTCCAGATCCCCAATAAGACTCCCCACTGGCATAGCTATAGGGTTAAAATCTCACCAGAGTGGTCAAGCCAAAACCTCCAGCACCCTCTCTGTCCAACCAGTGCTTCATGTCCCTGCCCAAGTAGCTGACACACTCACACACTTTGAGATTTGATTTATATACAAACACACAGACATTCCTGGGGAAGGCTGGCACAGATTCTCTAGCTATGCTCCCTTCTGCCCAGACTATAAGGTATAAATCATTGTCATCAAGCACTATTTATCAGCTACTAATAAGGCCCTTCCCGAAGGGTGACCATTTCTACTGTGTAATGCTACTGTTATCCAAATAGTAAGCGTGACCAAGACTAAGGCTGTCTAGGAGTGGCTAGTACAGTATCAACAAATACATGCAAGTACTCTAAGAGCTTATATATCTCTACACAAAACCAGTCACAATTAATAGGTTTAAATATATTTAACAATAAATAATAAAAGACTGCGGTGGTGGTGCTGTGGTAGCATTGTCAAATCACAGTAAGACGTTGTCCTGTTCGATTCTCAGCTAAAGCGTCTTCTGTGTGGGGACACGCGTGAATGGGTGTACCTTCGCTGAAGGTTGTGCATCAGGGCTGGCAACTCGGCACATAAAAATCTACTGCCAATCATTAGCGGACCGGAGTTCCGCTGTGGCGACCCCTAACTGGGAAAAGCCGAGAGACACAACAACAACAATAAATAATAAAAGCATAAGACAATACTCATTAACTGAACACAGTGACAATAGCGAGTTCACAATCACAGGGAATAATTTAAAATAACACAGCAGGACAGTCTCACCTCAAAACAGAAAATATCTAACTAATCTTGCTATATTCCTATCTATATCTAAGAGAAACTATGTTTTAAATAACTTACTTACAGAGCAAGGCAAAGTGCTGGTGAGAGGATGTCTACAAGTCCAGAAGAAGATACAAAATGCTCTCTTTCTCTGAGATAGTCCTTAAGTTAATAATACACATTACTGCTTGGTTAGCTAGATGTCATCACTATTTAACACTTGCATCTAATTCCCAGGCTAAACAGATACCAGCAGAATTCAGCATGTCTCTATGAAAAATACTTATCTCTTAGAAGCTGACAGTTCTCTCTTAGAAGCTTGCCAGAAACTGGAAGTCATAAAACAATTACCTTGGAAACCTGTACTTACTTCTGTTTCAAACAGAAAGAATTTCCAGCTGCAGACATTCTGTCTTCTAGTTCTGGTAACCACACTTGTAAAATTCTTTACTTATTTTCTCTGAGTTTGCAAGTTAACTCTCTTCTTCTTCTTCTTCTTCTTTTTCTTTCAGCTGCTCCTGTTAGGGGTCGCCACAGCAGATGAACTGTTTCCATTTCTTCCTGTCCTCTGCATCTTGCTCTGTCACACCAACCACCTGCATGTACTCTCTCACCACATCCATAAACCTTATCTTAGGCCTTCCTCTTTTCCTGTAACCTGGCAGCTTCATCCTTAGCATCTTTTTCCCAATATACTCTGCATCCCTCCTCAGCACATGTCCAAACCAACGTAATCTTGCCTCTCTGGCTTTGTCTCCAAACCTTCCAACCTGGGCTGACCCTCTAGTATACTTATTCCTAATCCTGTCCATCCTTGTCACACCCAGTGCAAATCTTAACATCTTCAGCTCTGCCACATCAAGCTCTGACTCCTGCCTTTTTGTCAATGCCACTGTCTCCAACCCATATAACATAGCTGGTCTCACTATACTCTTGTAGACCTTCCCTTTCACTCTTACTGGTACTTGTCTCTCACAAATCTCTCTTGACACTCTTCTCCACCCATTCCATCCTGCCTGTACTCTCTTCTTCACCTCTCTTCCACACTCACCATTACTCTGAACTGTTGATCCCAAATACTTAAACTCATTCACCTTCGCCACCTCTACTCCCTGCATCCTCACCATTCCTCTATCCTCCCTCTCATTCACACAGATATATTCTGTGTATATCCCAATTTCTACTATGAAACATACATTTACATAGGCATAGAGTTTATACACATTTCTGCTCTCTTCCATGGTGCATTGTGTTTACAATCTTGAAGTTCAGTACAGAACATATAGTTTTCTTACATTTTTAAGGCAAGCATATGAATCATATTACTATTCATAAATGACATAGAATTATTTACAAGATTCTATCTAGCTGGGCAGGCAGTGTCACACCTGGAACTATGGAATAAAGATCGAGCTGCAGTCATTAGAGTAGATTCTGCATTTAATGCCAGTATTAAATAGAAAAACTACTGCTCTGTAACATTTTCAGTGGGGATTGGGGAATTTACCTTTACCCCACTGTAGTGCAATCTCTGAGTTTGTATATATAATTTACAGGGTATGCCCCCCCACATGGGGACTGCAAGGGGGCTTACCCCGTGAAAAACTTATTTCACAAGTATATTTATTTATTAGATGATAGTTGTAAATGGGGATGGTGTTCTGAGTGCAGCTCTGTTATCATTTGTGGGTTGTATGTACTTCGTTCAATGTTTTCATTGTCAGACGTCAATGTTATGAGCTTTTGTGCTTTTCATCTCAATGATTTTTAATTCAATGATGTGGTATTGCGATGATCTGCAATAGAATTATACACACACACACACACACACACACACACACACACACACACACACACACACACACACACACACATATACATATACACATATTTACAGATGCAAAAATAGGCTACAACATTTAGTAAAGAAGTGTTTTACAATGTCAAAACATGGATGGAAAAAAAATAGAGTTGTGCTTAGCAGAGCTTTATCCATGTTATTAACTATACCATGCTTAGTCAGTGTATGTACTGTACGTATTTTAGTGTCTTAAAACAGAGCTTCCGGATTGTCTCTGTATGTCTGTAGTATCTTAGTACAATTAGAAATCTTATTTGCTTGTAGTATATATCTATTGACAATGTTACTTAGCCTCTGTGCCTGGTTCATGAGTGAAAAGGGTTTTCTGAGCAGTCAACTTACGAGGTTAACAAATAGCAAATAAACTAGATACATAAATAAATGTTTGATAACAAAGAATCTGACCTAGGCTGTAATTTTGACCTGAAGAATGACTTTGATTTGGAGCACT
>NC_056744.1:324801229-324803729 GCF_019279795.1 Protopterus annectens | reverse complement strand
CCCAATCTAACAATAAAAGGATACACATAACATAATTATGTTTTTTAACAGGTAGGAAGGAAGGCACTATTCCCAGATATGATTTATTTATTCTTGCAATCAGTTATCCGGTCATTATATCCAGAGCCATTATTTTGCAAGCTTTGAACATTAAGTTTTAAATGCATCTTATTTTTCGTAGAAAAAAATCTGACTGAATATCTGGATTAAGAGGTTATAAAAAGAGCTCTTAAGATGCACCTCAGAGAATCAGGAGCCCTATGATTTCTGGGGGCCTCTACTCAGTTTAATTGAGTTACATCCTCCAATCTTATTCCCAGCAGACTCTTATTGGTTTAGGGTATGTTTAAAGGTCAAAGTTTAAATGTTGAGGTATATATTTAGTCCATGAAGTAGGTACAAAAAGTAGGCAAAAACACCTCACAATTCAAAAATTAAAAAAACACCCAGCCAGCCAGTACTTCACCAGTAACTTGCTTTTCTTTTATTGAAAGATCTGGTACCTTGGCAGTTCGCCTTCAAGGATCACAGTTAATTCAATGCACTCATAACATTTATATACACTTCTCATTTAAACAATTAACAAATGAATCCCCTAATTAATCAATTTAACAATAAAGGATTATTTAAAGTGACCTTAAACCAACCATAAATTTCTATGACATGAATATAAATATATAAATGCAGGAATGAATAGATAAATAAATAAATAGATGAATAAATAGATAAATAAATAAATAAGTGAGCGTGTACTAAACATCAATAATTCATTAAATGCCTAATTCTTGATTCATACCATTGGGCTTTAAGGTATGGAACTTGAAAATCATTCTAGTCTCAAGTTCCAATAATTTTCCTACAACATCATCTCCCCTCTGAAGAAAGGGTTTTCCCAAAACACTAAATGTTAAGCTATTAGAAGACCCACCATGTTTTTCTTGAAAATGCTTAGCAACAGGGCTAAACAGATTTTGGTTCCTTATGTCTTTTAAATGCTCTAAAATCCATATCCTAACCATCCTTTTGGTTTGACCTATATACCACATATTTTTACATGAACATCCCAAGATATAAACCACCCCTGTTGACTTGCAATTAAAGTGAGATTTGGGACTATAATTTACATCATTAATGATACTCAGGTTCACAACCCTATCACAAATATTACAAGAACCACAACGATATGTACCAAACTTTGAAGTTATGATATTCTCTTTCCTTTCAATTAGATTATTATTTAACAATTCCTTGAGATTTTTTCCTCTCTTATATGAAAACGTGATATGTTTAGGGAATAAGTGACCAATCAATTCATCATCACTGACTAGATACCAATATTTTCTAACCAATAACACTAGTTTATCAGAAAAGGCAGTAAACTTCGTAACATAAAAAAGTTTATCAACTTCTTCATTATTCTGTTCTATGGTCAACTCTTCATGTCTGGATTCAAAATTTATGGACTCTATTTTTCTTCCAAATGATTTTCTTCCAAGTAATTTGTCCCTACATGCTAATAACTGTGTTTTATTATAACCTCTTTCACCCAACCTCAGCACAACTTTATTCAGTTCATTAGATTTTTCACTAATGTTACAAGTGTGATTAAATATTCTCTTGAATTCTCCATAAGGTAAAGCCTTCAGTAAATGGTCAGGATGCATGCTTGTCGCATGCAAAAACATATTAACTGAAGTAGATTTTCTATAGGGCCTAAATCCAATATTCTCCCCATCTACAAATAGTGACAGATCCAAAAAATTAATCTGTGTTCTATTTAATTCATAAGAAAAGGAAAGATTGTGCCCATTATTATTCAATACTTCAAAAAATTCAAAGAAATCAATTATATCTCCCTTGCAAATAAAAATGAGATCATCAATAAAGCGCTGATACAATATCACATTATTCTTAAAAAAAATCAGTAGGGTAAATAAATGTTTTCTCAAAAAAAAACCATATATATGACAGCATATGAGGGCGCAAAACCTGCCCCCATTGCCGTACCTTTTATTTGCAAAAAATAACTATTATTAAATAAAAAATAATTATGGGTCAAACAAAACTCTAATAAGCTTACCAAAAAATTAGTCCTTGGCCCTTCACCCAACATATCATAAATTGAATCCAGTCCCCATCTGATGTCAATATTTGTATACAATGATTTAATATCTATAGTTACCCAATAATAATCTTGATGCCATTTAATTTTGGATACACTATTTATAAGATCCTGAGTATTAGAAATATGAGCTGTAACCCTACCCAAATATGTTTTCAGATGAAAATCCAAAAAAGTATTTACTTTGTCCAAAAAGGAACCTATCCCTGAGACTATGGGCCTACCAGGAGGTTTTTGTAAGTTTTTATGCACCTTAGGTAGAGCATACAAAATAGGTATAGCAGGTTTTTTAATATATATTCTGCAAACATCCCTATGTTCAAAAAAGCCCAAACGTTCTCCCTTTTCTAACAGGAATAATAATTCATCATTAAACAT
>NC_056744.1:324757105-324788229 GCF_019279795.1 Protopterus annectens | reverse complement strand
CTTGGAGCCTTGTATTTCTCATTGTATTGCACATGTGCTGTAATGTTGATCTTTGTTATTATCTGTACTTTGGAGCCTTGTATTTCTCATTGTATTGCACATGTGCTGTAATGTTGATCTTTGTTATTATCTGTACTTTGGAGCCTTGTATTTCTCATTGTATTGCACATGTGCTGTAATGTTGATCTTTGTTATTATCTGTACTTTGGAGCCTTGTATTTCTCATTGTATTGCACATGTGCTGTAATGTTGATCTTTGTTATTATCTGTACTTTGGAGCCTTGTATTTCTCATTGTATTGCACATGTGCTGTAATGTTGATCTTTGTTATTATCTGTACTTTGGAGCCTTGTATTTCTCATTGTATTGCACATGTGCTGTAATGTTGATCTTTGTTATTATCTGTACTTTGGAGCCTTGTATTTCTCATTGTATTGCACATGTGCTGTAATGTTGATCTTTGTTATTATCTGTACTTTGGAGCCTTGTATTTCTCATTGTATTGCACATGTGCTGTAATGTTGATCTTTGTTATTATCTGTACTTTGGAGCCTTGTATTTCTCATTGTATTGCACATGTGCTGTAATGTTGATCTTTGTTATTATCTGTACTTTGGAGCCTTGTATTTCTCATTGTATTGCACATGTATTGTAATGTTGATCTTTGTTATTATCTGTACTTTGGAGCCTTGTATTTCTCATTGTATTGCACATGTGCTGTAATGTTGATCTTTGTTATTATCTGTACTTTGGAGCCTTGTATTTCTCATTGTATTGCACATGTGCTGTAATGTTGATCTTTGTTATTATCTGTACTTTGGAGCCTTGTATTTCTCATTGTATTGCACATGTGCTGTAATGTTGATCTTTGTTATTATCTGTACTTTGGAGCCTTGTATTTCTCATTGTATTGCACATGTGCTGTAATGTTGATCTTTGTTATTATCTGTACTTTGGAGCCTTGTATTTCTCATTGTATTGCACATGTGCTGTAATGTTGATCTTTGTTATTATCTGTACTTTGGAGCCTTGTATTTCTCATTGTATTGCACATGTGCTGTAATGTTGATCTTTGTTATTATCTGTACTTTGGAGCCTTGTATTTCTCATTGTATTGCACATGTGCTGTAATGTTGATCTTTGTTATTATCTGTACTTTGGAGCCTTGTATTTCTCATTGTATTGCACATGTGCTGTAATGTTGATCTTTGTTATTATCTGTACTTTGGAGCCTTGTATTTCTCATTGTATTGCACATGTGCTGTAATGTTGATCTTTGTTATTATCTGTACTTTGGAGCCTTGTATTTCTCATTGTATTGCACATGTGCTGTAATGTTGATCTTTGTTATTATCTGTACTTTGGAGCCTTGTATTTCTCATTGTATTGCACATGTGCTGTAATGTTGATCTTTGTTATTATCTGTACTTTGGAGCCTTGTATTTCTCATTGTATTGCACATGTGCTGTAATGTTGATCTTTGTTATTATCTGTACTATCTGTACTGTGGAGCCTTGTATTTCTCATTGTATTGCACATGTGCTGTAATGTTGATCTTTGTTATTATCTGTACTTTGGAGCCTTGTATTTCTCATTGTATTGCACATGTGCTGTAATGTTGATCTTTGTTATTATCTGTACTTTGGAGCCTTGTATTTCTCATTGTATTGCACATGTGCTGTAATGTTGATCTTTGTTATTATCTGTACTTTGGAGCCTTGTATTTCTCATTGTATTGCACATGTGCTGTAATGTTGATCTTTGTTATTATCTGTACTTTGGAGCCTTGTATTTCTCATTGTATTGCACATGTGCTGTAATGTTGATCTTTGTTATTATCTGTACTTTGGAGCCTTGTATTTCTCATTGTATTGCACATGTATTGTAATGTTGATCTTTGTTATTATCTGTACTTTGGAGCCTTGTATTTCTCATTGTATTGCACATGTGCTGTAATGTTGATCTTTGTTATTATCTGTACTTTGGAGCCTTGTATTTCTCATTGTATTGCACATGTATTGTAATGTTGATCTTTGTTATTATCTGTACTTTGGAGCCTTGTATTTCTCATTGTATTGCACATGTGCTGTAATGTTGATCTTTGTTATTATCTGTACTTTGGAGCCTTGTATTTCTCATTGTATTGCACATGTGCTGTAATGTTGATCTTTGTTATTATCTGTACTTTGGAGCCTTGTATTTCTCATTGTATTGCACATGTGCTGTAATGTTGATCTTTGTTATTATCTGTACTTTGGAGCCTTGTATTTCTCATTGTATTGCACATGTGCTGTAATGTTGATCTTTGTTATTATCTGTACTTTGGAGCCTTGTATTTCTCATTGTATTGCACATGTGCTGTAATGTTGATCTTTGTTATTATCTGTACTTTGGAGCCTTGTATTTCTCATTGTATTGCACATGTGCTGTAATGTTGATCTTTGTTATTATCTGTACTTTGGAGCCTTGTATTTCTCATTGTATTGCACATGTGCTGTAATGTTGATCTTTGTTATTATCTGTACTTTGGAGCCTTGTATTTCTCATTGTATTGCACATGTGCTGTAATGTTGATCTTTGTTATTATCTGTACTTTGGAGCCTTGTATTTCTCATTGTATTGCACATGTGCTGTAATGTTGATCTTTGTTATTATCTGTACTTTGGAGCCTTGTATTTCTCATTGTATTGCACATGTGCTGTAATGTTGATCTTTGTTATTATCTGTACTTTGGAGCCTTGTATTTCTCATTGTATTGCACATGTGCTGTAATGTTGATCTTTGTTATTATCTGTACTTTGGAGCCTTGTATTTCTCATTGTATTGCACATGTGCTGTAATGTTGATCTTTGTTATTATCTGTACTTTGGAGCCTTGTATTTCTCATTGTATTGCACATGTGCTGTAATGTTGATCTTTGTTATTATCTGTACTTTGGAGCCTTGTATTTCTCATTGTATTGCACATGTGCTGTAATGTTGATCTTTGTTATTATCTGTACTTTGGAGCCTTGTATTTCTCATTGTATTGCACATGTGCTGTAATGTTGATCTTTGTTATTATCTGTACTTTGGAGCCTTGTATTTCTCATTGTATTGCACATGTGCTGTAATGTTGATCTTTGTTATTATCTGTACTTTGGAGCCTTGTATTTCTCATTGTATTGCACATGTGCTGTAATGTTGATCTTTGTTATTATCTGTACTTTGGAGCCTTGTATTTCTCATTGTATTGCACATGTGCTGTAATGTTGATCTTTGTTATTATCTGTACTTTGGAGCCTTGTATTTCTCATTGTATTGCACATGTGCTGTAATGTTGATCTTTGTTATTATCTGTACTTTGGAGCCTTGTATTTCTCATTGTATTGCACATGTGCTGTAATGTTGATCTTTGTTATTATCTGTACTTTGGAGCCTTGTATTTCTCATTGTATTGCACATGTGCTGTAATGTTGATCTTTGTTATTATCTGTACTTTGGAGCCTTGTATTTCTCATTGTATTGCACATGTGCTGTAATGTTGATCTTTGTTATTATCTGTACTTTGGAGCCTTGTATTTCTCATTGTATTGCACATGTGCTGTAATGTTGATCTTTGTTATTATCTGTACTTTGGAGCCTTGTATTTCTCATTGTATTGCACATGTGCTGTAATGTTGATCTTTGTTATTATCTGTACTTTGGAGCCTTGTATTTCTCATTGTATTGCACATGTGCTGTAATGTTGATCTTTGTTATTATCTGTACTTTGGAGCCTTGTATTTCTCATTGTATTGCACATGTGCTGTAATGTTGATCTTTGTTATTATCTGTACTTTGGAGCCTTGTATTTCTCATTGTATTGCACATGTGCTGTAATGTTGATCTTTGTTATTATCTGTACTTTGGAGCCTTGTATTTCTCATTGTATTGCACATGTGCTGTAATGTTGATCTTTGTTATTATCTGTACTTTGGAGCCTTGTATTTCTCATTGTATTGCACATGTGCTGTAATGTTGATCTTTGTTATTATCTGTACTTTGGAGCCTTGTATTTCTCATTGTATTGCACATGTGCTGTAATGTTGATCTTTGTTATTATCTGTACTTTGGAGCCTTGTATTTCTCATTGTATTGCACATGTGCTGTAATGTTGATCTTTGTTATTATCTGTACTTTGGAGCCTTGTATTTCTCATTGTATTGCACATGTGCTGTAATGTTGATCTTTGTTATTATCTGTACTTTGGAGCCTTGTATTTCTCATTGTATTGCACATGTGCTGTAATGTTGATCTTTGTTATTATCTGTACTTTGGAGCCTTGTATTTCTCATTGTATTGCACATGTATTGTAATGTTGATCTTTGTTATTATCTGTACTTTGGAGCCTTGTATTTCTCATTGTATTGCACATGTGCTGTAATGTTGATCTTTGTTATTATCTGTACTTTGGAGCCTTGTATTTCTCATTGTATTGCACATGTGCTGTAATGTTGATCTTTGTTATTATCTGTACTTTGGAGCCTTGTATTTCTCATTGTATTGCACATGTGCTGTAATGTTGATCTTTGTTATTATCTGTACTTTGGAGCCTTGTATTTCTCATTGTATTGCACATGTATTGTAATGTTGATCTTTGTATTATCTGTACTTTGGAGCCTTGTATTTCTCATTGTATTGCACATGTGCTGTAATGTTGATCTTTGTTATTATCTGTACTTTGGAGCCTTGTATTTCTCATTGTATTGCACATGTGCTGTAATGTTGATCTTTGTTATTATCTGTACTTTGGAGCCTTGTATTTCTCATTGTATTGCACATGTGCTGTAATGTTGATCTTTGTTATTATCTGTACTTTGGAGCCTTGTATTTCTCATTGTATTGCACATGTGCTGTAATGTTGATCTTTGTTATTATCTGTACTTTGGAGCCTTGTATTTCTCATTGTATTGCACATGTGCTGTAATGTTGATCTTTGTTATTATCTGTACTTTGGAGCCTTGTATTTCTCATTGTATTGCACATGTGCTGTAATGTTGATCTTTGTTATTATCTGTACTTTGGAGCCTTGTATTTCTCATTGTATTGCACATGTGCTGTAATGTTGATCTTTGTTATTATCTGTACTTTGGAGCCTTGTATTTCTCATTGTATTGCACATGTGCTGTAATGTTGATCTTTGTTATTATCTGTACTTTGGAGCCTTGTATTTCTCATTGTATTGCACATGTGCTGTAATGTTGATCTTTGTTATTATCTGTACTTTGGAGCCTTGTATTTCTCATTGTATTGCACATGTGCTGTAATGTTGATCTTTGTTATTATCTGTACTTTGGAGCCTTGTATTTCTCATTGTATTGCACATGTGCTGTAATGTTGATCTTTGTTATTATCTGTACTTTGGAGCCTTGTATTTCTCATTGTATTGCACATGTGCTGTAATGTTGATCTTTGTTATTATCTGTACTTTGGAGCCTTGTATTTCTCATTGTATTGCACATGTGCTGTAATGTTGATCTTTGTTATTATCTGTACTTTGGAGCCTTGTATTTCTCATTGTATTGCACATGTGCTGTAATGTTGATCTTTGTTATTATCTGTACTTTGGAGCCTTGTATTTCTCATTGTATTGCACATGTGCTGTAATGTTGATCTTTGTTATTATCTGTACTTTGGAGCCTTGTATTTCTCATTGTATTGCACATGTGCTGTAATGTTGATCTTTGTTATTATCTGTACTTTGGAGCCTTGTATTTCTCATTGTATTGCACATGTGCTGTAATGTTGATCTTTGTTATTATCTGTACTTTGGAGCCTTGTATTTCTCATTGTATTGCACATGTGCTGTAATGTTGATCTTTGTTATTATCTGTACTTTGGAGCCTTGTATTTCTCATTGTATTGCACATGTGCTGTAATGTTGATCTTTGTTATTATCTGTACTTTGGAGCCTTGTATTTCTCATTGTATTGCACATGTGCTGTAATGTTGATCTTTGTTATTATCTGTACTTTGGAGCCTTGTATTTCTCATTGTATTGCACATGTGCTGTAATGTTGATCTTTGTTATTATCTGTACTTTGGAGCCTTGTATTTCTCATTGTATTGCACATGTGCTGTAATGTTGATCTTTGTTATTATCTGTACTTTGGAGCCTTGTATTTCTCATTGTATTGCACATGTGCTGTAATGTTGATCTTTGTTATTATCTGTACTTTGGAGCCTTGTATTTCTCATTGTATTGCACATGTGCTGTAATGTTGATCTTTGTTATTATCTGTACTTTGGAGCCTTGTATTTCTCATTGTATTGCACATGTATTGTAATGTTGATCTTTGTTATTATCTGTACTTTGGAGCCTTGTATTTCTCATTGTATTGCACATGTGCTGTAATGTTGATCTTTGTTATTATCTGTACTTTGGAGCCTTGTATTTCTCATTGTATTGCACATGTGCTGTAATGTTGATCTTTGTTATTATCTGTACTTTGGAGCCTTGTATTTCTCATTGTATTGCACATGTGCTGTAATGTTGATCTTTGTTATTATCTGTACTTTGGAGCCTTGTATTTCTCATTGTATTGCACATGTGCTGTAATGTTGATCTTTGTTATTATCTGTACTTTGGAGCCTTGTATTTCTCATTGTATTGCACATGTGCTGTAATGTTGATCTTTGTTATTATCTGTACTTTGGAGCCTTGTATTTCTCATTGTATTGTACATGTGCTGTAATGTTGATCTTTGTTATTATCTGTACTTTGGAGCCTTGTATTTCTCATTGTATTGCACATGTGCTGTAATGTTGATCTTTGTTATTATCTGTACTTTGGAGCCTTGTATTTCTCATTGTATTGCACATGTGCTGTAATGTTGATCTTTGTTATTATCTGTACTTTGGAGCCTTGTATTTCTCATTGTATTGCACATGTATTGTAATGTTGATCTTTGTTATTATCTGTACTTTGGAGCCTTGTATTTCTCATTGTATTGCACATGTGCTGTAATGTTGATCTTTGTTATTATCTGTACTTTGGAGCCTTGTATTTCTCATTGTATTGCACATGTGCTGTAATGTTGATCTTTGTTATTATCTGTACTTTGGAGCCTTGTATTTCTCATTGTATTGCACATGTGCTGTAATGTTGATCTTTGTTATTATCTGTACTTTGGAGCCTTGTATTTCTCATTGTATTGCACATGTGCTGTAATGTTGATCTTTGTTATTATCTGTACTTTGGAGCCTTGTATTTCTCATTGTATTGCACATGTGCTGTAATGTTGATCTTTGTTATTATCTGTACTTTGGAGCCTTGTATTTCTCATTGTATTGCACATGTGCTGTAATGTTGATCTTTGTTATTATCTGTACTTTGGAGCCTTGTATTTCTCATTGTATTGCACATGTGCTGTAATGTTGATCTTTGTTATTATCTGTACTTTGGAGCCTTGTATTTCTCATTGTATTGCACATGTGCTGTAATGTTGATCTTTGTTATTATCTGTACTTTGGAGCCTTGTATTTCTCATTGTATTGCACATGTGCTGTAATGTTGATCTTTGTTATTATCTGTACTTTGGAGCCTTGTATTTCTCATTGTATTGCACATGTGCTGTAATGTTGATCTTTGTTATTATCTGTACTTTGGAGCCTTGTATTTCTCATTGTATTGCACATGTATTGTAATGTTGATCTTTGTTATTATCTGTACTTTGGAGCCTTGTATTTCTCATTGTATTGCACATGTGCTGTAATGTTGATCTTTGTTATTATCTGTACTTTGGAGCCTTGTATTTCTCATTGTATTGCACATGTGCTGTAATGTTGATCTTTGTTATTATCTGTACTTTGGAGCCTTGTATTTCTCATTGTATTGCACATGTGCTGTAATGTTGATCTTTGTTATTATCTGTACTTTGGAGCCTTGTATTTCTCATTGTATTGCACATGTGCTGTAATGTTGATCTTTGTTATTATCTGTACTTTGGAGCCTTGTATTTCTCATTGTATTGCACATGTGCTGTAATGTTGATCTTTGTTATTATCTGTACTTTGGAGCCTTGTATTTCTCATTGTATTGTACATGTGCTGTAATGTTGATCTTTGTTATTATCTGTACTTTGGAGCCTTGTATTTCTCATTGTATTGCACATGTGCTGTAATGTTGATCTTTGTTATTATCTGTACTTTGGAGCCTTGTATTTCTCATTGTATTGCACATGTGCTGTAATGTTGATCTTTGTTATTATCTGTACTTTGGAGCCTTGTATTTCTCATTGTATTGCACATGTGCTGTAATGTTGATCTTTGTTATTATCTGTACTTTGGAGCCTTGTATTTCTCATTGTATTGCACATGTGCTGTAATGTTGATCTTTGTTATTATCTGTACTTTGGAGCCTTGTATTTCTCATTGTATTGCACATGTGCTGTAATGTTGATCTTTGTTATTATCTGTACTTTGGAGCCTTGTATTTCTCATTGTATTGCACATGTGCTGTAATGTTGATCTTTGTTATTATCTGTACTTTGGAGCCTTGTATTTCTCATTGTATTGCACATGTGCTGTAATGTTGATCTTTGTTATTATCTGTACTTTGGAGCCTTGTATTTCTCATTGTATTGCACATGTGCTGTAATGTTGATCTTTGTTATTATCTGTACTTTGGAGCCTTGTATTTCTCATTGTATTGCACATGTGCTGTAATGTTGATCTTTGTTATTATCTGTACTTTGGAGCCTTGTATTTCTCATTGTATTGCACATGTATTGTAATGTTGATCTTTGTTATTATCTGTACTTTGGAGCCTTGTATTTCTCATTGTATTGCACATGTGCTGTAATGTTGATCTTTGTTATTATCTGTACTTTGGAGCCTTGTATTTCTCATTGTATTGCACATGTATTGTAATGTTGATCTTTGTTATTATCTGTACTTTGGAGCCTTGTATTTCTCATTGTATTGCACATGTGCTGTAATGTTGATCTTTGTTATTATCTGTACTTTGGAGCCTTGTATTTCTCATTGTATTGCACATGTATTGTAATGTTGATCTTTGTTATTATCTGTACTTTGGAGCCTTGTATTTCTCATTGTATTGCACATGTATTGTAATGTTGATCTTTGTTATTATCTGTACTTTGGAGCCTTGTATTTCTCATTGTATTGCACATGTGCTGTAATGTTGATCTTTGTTATTATCTGTACTTTGGAGCCTTGTATTTCTCATTGTATTGCACATGTGCTGTAATGTTGATCTTTGTTATTATCTGTACTTTGGAGCCTTGTATTTCTCATTGTATTGCACATGTGCTGTAATGTTGATCTTTGTTATTATCTGTACTTTGGAGCCTTGTATTTCTCATTGTATTGCACATGTGCTGTAATGTTGATCTTTGTTATTATCTGTACTTTGGAGCCTTGTATTTCTCATTGTATTGCACATGTATTGTAATGTTGATCTTTGTTATTATCTGTACTTTGGAGCCTTGTATTTCTCATTGTATTGCACATGTGCTGTAATGTTGATCTTTGTTATTATCTGTACTTTGGAGCCTTGTATTTCTCATTGTATTGCACATGTATTGTAATGTTGATCTTTGTTATTATCTGTACTTTGGAGCCTTGTATTTCTCATTGTATTGCACATGTGCTGTAATGTTGATCTTTGTTATTATCTGTACTTTGGAGCCTTGTATTTCTCATTGTATTGCACATGTATTGTAATGTTGATCTTTGTTATTATCTGTACTTTGGAGCCTTGTATTTCTCATTGTATTGCACATGTATTGTAATGTTGATCTTTGTTATTATCTGTACTTTGGAGCCTTGTATTTCTCATTGTATTGCACATGTATTGTAATGTTGATCTTTGTTATTATCTGTACTTTGGAGCCTTGTATTTCTCATTGTATTGCACATGTGCTGTAATGTTGATCTTTGTTATTATCTGTACTTTGGAGCCTTGTATTTCTCATTGTATTGCACATGTGCTGTAATGTTGATCTTTGTTATTATCTGTACTTTGGAGCCTTGTATTTCTCATTGTATTGTATTGTATTGTATTGTATTGTATTGTGCTGTAATGTTGATCTTTTTTATTATCTGTACTTTGGAGCTTTTCTCCCCAGACCTCCGCCAAAAAAGGACATTGACTCAGTCAGACTATCTTGGTCAACAAATGTTAAATAAATAAATAAACGAATAAATAAATAAATCCAAGAAATAGCTGGTAAAGAGTAGTGAGCCCAGCAGAGAGCACTGGGGGACTTCTGAATGGCCTCTTCATGAAGGTGACCTCACTGATTCAGACCTTCTGGGTCCTAACAGTGAGCCAGCTAGCTATCTTGTGTGTTATAAAGGGGTTCATACCAAGTTCCATAAGTTAGTTGACAATGCCGAAGTTGGGTATTGTATCAAATACTTTAGCCAGATCTAGTGAGGCAGTGTGCATCATTTTCCCTTCATCCATTGCCTTTGTGATCTTTTCAAAAATGTCCATCAGATTCAACTACATTCTACTTGCCTTGTAAGGTGAAAGCGCTCAGTCTCACATTAAATTTATAAATATTATTGTACTATTGATTATTTGGAACAGAATTTTGCCAGATTCTTCAGTTTTTTTCGTTCCAGTTATCGCTGCTACTTGAGTGACTGGCGTCTGGATTTGCAGTGGCTGTGGCTGTACTGTGTTAATTGTCTATACCCTATTTTGGGTTTACTTTCGTATACATTCTACTTGTCTGTCTGCAAATTATTACTAAACTCAAAAACACCTCAGTTTGATCTTTTCCCAGAAGCCATAACGCTATACATTAATTGTTATTGTATGTTATTTCTCTACTCAATTATTAGCCAGTTTATGGTAATTTATTTATTTTATTTATTTATTTGCAGTTTGTTAACCGGGAAAGTCCATTGGGCCAAGATGAGCCCATTTTCAATGGAGGACTGGGGAGAAAAGCTCCAATATAGTAGTTACAGTAACAAAATTACAAGTGCTACACACTGTACATAAAGACATGAAAAAAACAAAATTACAAGTACTACACACTGTACATAAAGACATGGAAAAAACTAAATTACAACTACTACACACTGTACATAAAGACATGAGAAAAACAAAATTACAAGTACTACACACTGTACATAAAGACATGAAAAAAACAAAATTACAAGTACTACACACTGTACATAAAGACATGAAAAAAACAAAATTACAAGTACTACACACTGTACATAAAGAATGAAAAAAACAAAATTACAAGTACTACACACTGTACATAAAGACATGAAAAAAACAAAATTACAACTACTACACACTGTACATAAAGACATGAGAAAAACAAAATTACAAGTACTACACACTGTACATAAAGACATGAAAAAAACAAAATTACAAGTACTACACACTGTACATAAAGACATGAGAAAAACAAAATTACAAGTACTACACACTGTACATAAAGACATGAAAAAAACAAAATTACAAGTACTACACACTGTACATAAAGACATGAAAAAAACAAAATTACAACTACTACACACTGTACATAAAGACATGAGCAAAACAAAATTACAAGTACTACACACTGTACATAAAGACATGAAAAATGCACATTAACTCAAATATACATTCTTTGTGCAATTAAAAATGACATAGAAATGGGAATGATAGAAACCTTTATGGCTTGAGGCCAAGTAAGTAAGAATTAAGATATCAAGTGAGATGGAAGGAATGTGATTATCAAAAGTCATGAGGTAGTTTTGGAGAAGTATGAATTAGAGACTGTAAAGGTGAAAGGGGGTAGGGCTGGGATGGAAAGCATCAGGTAGGGTGGGAGCCGGAGCATTCCCAGTGAGAGGCGAGATGAGAGTGGAGCAAGCTCTTAAAGCTGGAGTGGTTATAGGTAGTTCTAATGTGTGAAGGAAGTGTGTTCCACAATCTAGCAAGGGAGAAAGGTAGTAAGAGTTGCCCTGGAGTACGTGTGGGTTTGTAAACTTCGAGGAGATTTTGATTGTTGGACCTCAGCACTCTATGAGGCTGATGCAATTTATTTCTTGTTTTTTGTGTTCATGTAAGAAATATTTAAAAATATTTAAAATCATGTAAATAAGCTCATGTATAGCTGTTTTTACCGGGTCTAGATTAGTTCGTTGAAAAGTAATTTCAACAAAACTGACTTCATCAACCCCAAATCAGCGAACTGAATTTCCCCAAACTAACCCATCAAAAAAAAAATTCAGTAGGGAAAGTAATCAGCTGGCCAACACTACATTGGAACACAAAATGCAGGACATCACCAAGTGGGAGTTTTCCACACACCCCATATATATATATATATATATATATATATATATATATATATATATATAGGTTTACTATTGAATGTGCGAATGCACTTCGTTCGAACGGCGACCTCATCGACGTGTTTGCACGAACCGAAACTGCGAAAACTGTTCGCTAGCAAACTGAAACTGCGAAAACTTCGACGATTGACATTACCGGCCACACAACACCTCCACACCCATGCTGCCATGGGTCGGATAGGGGCGAGGTTTTGCTGTTCACACATCTGGGAGTCGGTGTAGTGGCGATCGCAGTTCCACGTTCGTGCAAGATGAGTCGCACATGTCGGGATCGACATTTCAGTAGTAAACCATATATATATATATATATATATATATATATATATATATATATATATATATCTATCTATCTATATATATATATATATATATATATATATATATATATATATATATATATATATATATATATATATATATATATATATATATATGTATATATATATATCAACTCCAAGATCACACTATGGTGGGGAAAAGGGCAAACTTGTGCTGTTGGCCAACTGCTTCCCTTCCCCAGTGAAATCTTTCACAGTAGTGAACATTTGTGTTAATTCAGTTCACTGATTCGGGTTGATGAAGTCAGCTTCATTGAAATTACTCTTTGATAAAGTAATATAGACCCATTTTTACCCTGCAATTGTAAATGTACATCATGTGTAACTAATGTGCTTTTCTCCTCGGGCCTTCTCTGAAAATGGGTTTTACCCAGTCAGACTTTTCACGGTCAACAAAGACAAATAAATAAATAAGATTCAGAAAGTATGACTTTCCCATGACAAAGTCAAAATAGGATGGATCCAGTGTCTGGAGGTCTCCTATATCCTTGGTGATAATTTCCATGATAATTCTTTTCATGGCTTTGAAAATAAGACTAGTCAGACTAATGGATCTGTAGTTTCCAGGAGCTGTTGAGGGTCCTCCTTTATGAAACCTGTCTTTCCATATTGGACAAAACCTTCCACTTCTAGCTTCATAAATGTCTTCAACCAGATTGTAGCAATTTGAAAAGTAAGGTGCACACCCATTAAACACCCACCTGATGTCTTACTGGGCTCCATACCAGTCAAGTTACTGTTTTAGGACACTGCCTTACCCATACATGCCACCCTTTACTAGAAGCACAGACATCGTTCAGGGCCAGCTCTGAAAATAGCAAGAGCTAAGCTTCATTGCTTTAATCACAACTTTTCTCTACTGGCCTCCAAACTCTGGCAAGTGTGATGCACTAGAGCTTCTTCCTGTCCAAACAATCCCCAGAAAGGTCCTGTATGATATATTAACTAGCTACAGAACTTCCTCTATGACCCAAGAAACCCAAAATGTCTACCTACATGAACTAAAATCACTCAGTATTAAACCTAGTACCATTTCCCTGGATGATCTAAACTATCCAACTATGGACTAGAAAACCTACACCAGCAATAGTGCACAAGCACAAAGATTACTGGATTTTGTCAGTACAAATGCCCTGAAACAATTAATCACAGTACGCACTAGGGGGAATAAAATCTTCAATCTTGGACTTACTAATATGGGGGCATCTTGCACCATCCCTTGTATATCTTCATCACTTGCTAGGTGTGACCATAAAGCAATCTCCTTCAAAAACAAAACTGAAACCAGAGATCCCTTCTACCCAAGGCATCTTTAGAAATTTCTATAAGACAAACTACCTACTCCTAAGTGGTACATTGGCAAATTTCAGATCCACATCAAACCCAGTTAACTCCATGAAATATGCAAAAATGTACACCACCACACTTTGACAGCATGTAAACATCTGCATACATGCAGCTGTACCTCATAGGTAAAGCTGCATGGTGAAAACCAGAAACAAACCCACATGGTGGAACCATAATATCAACAAGCTTTATTATAAAAGGAAAAGAATTTTGAACAAAAGTAAGAAGAGTAACTCCCAGAATGTTAGAGCCCTTGTCACTGAAATAAACAACTCAGGAACTTAATAAAATCCACCACATTCAAGTCTGAGGCTAAAATAGCTGGTCTATATCAGTTGAGCAAAACCTCCTTTACGTGAATAAGTTGAACCGCATTGCGTGACGTACGTAAACCTCGAACGGTCAAAACTGCGAATTCTGAAATGTTAATTTGTTTTGGTTGGCCCGTCTGTGGTATAGTTCTGTAAGGTAAGTGTGCGATAGATAGAACTTTAGGGTTAGGATTTGGGTTAAGGTAAGTGCATAGATAGGTAATGTATGTAAGATTTAGTGTAGTGCTAGATGTAGGGTTTTTTTAAGTGTATGTATGTGTGTTATTTATTTTGTTTGGGTGTATGTCTGTAGGGGAAGTGTGTGGTAGTTACGGACCTTAGGGTTAGGGTTAGGGAGGGGTTAAGGATAGTGCATAGATAGTTGTGTATGTGGGGTTTAGTGTAGTGTTGGAAGTAGGGTTTTGTTAAATGTATGTATGTGGATTATTTATTTTGTTTAGGTGTATGTCTGTAGGGTTTGGTTAGTGTATGTATGTGGTTTATTTATTTTGTTTGGGCAGGAACTAAGTAGCGGGTGGTGGGGTTGGCCGACTATGATAGTTCGATATTTTATTTTTTGCGGTTTAGTGCATTCGGGATTTTCGCACTTCGAGGTATAGGGGTCGATGTTTATGTATTCGTATAAAGGGGTTTTTGCTCAACTGATATAGACCCAAAATAGCTACCCAAGCCAAAGACAATCACAAGGCATTTTTGTTATGTTTGTAATCTCAAAAGTACAATGCAGCAATGCACTGAGATGATTACAAATGATGTTACCTGCACTAAGACTGAAGATATAGTGAACCTACTGGCCAATAAATTTAGCACTAACTTTACCCCTCCCCAATCTCTCCCTCATAATATACCTGAAACTGGCTCACCTCCAGCTATCATAACAAGTCTTAAAAATGCTATCAAAAGTGAAATATACTGCTATGATGGGTACTGACAATATCCTTGGATGCGTCTTAAATAGCATGACGCACAATTTAGCCACATGTCCTAACAACACTGTTCAATCTCAGCTTTCATACAGGTTTGTACTCAGGAAATGGAAACAGCTACAGTCATCCCCCTGCAGACCTAGACAATTATAGACCCATAAGTCTGACCAGCCTCATATGCAAAGCCATGGAAAGACTTATCATGTAATTAATCAATCAGGACATAGAAACTCTTCAAACACTATTCCCATCTCAGTTTGGATTTGTTAAGGGCAGGTCATGCTTACACAACTTGGTGGATTTTTTGAAAAGATCACCAAAGGAATGGATGAAGCCAAAATGGTACACACCACATACCTCAAACTGACTCCAGAATAAAGCACCAAACAAAGTAAATTCACTGGAAAACACCACGCTGGACACAATTAATAGAATAGGATTAGCGCTTTCGTTTATACCAATTCGATAAACTTCTTCAGATAAAATTACAGGGGAAGCATACATTTAAATACAAAAATCAGAATGACATCACATCCTGTCATTAAAAACACGTAAAAAATTAATTAAATACAGATATCTCAAAACATTTCATATTCCTATTATTAAATAAGTGTAATACCATTAATCCTAACGAAATAATGCTTTCAATTTAAGTAAGCTCATAATGGAAATGGTGTCATTCAGTCCAGGAGACACCGAAGCATTTAATTTCAGCTGCCATAATAACTCTCTTTCTTCTAAATGTAATGAAGTAGGGCCCCCTCTTCCATTATCAAAGATTTTTTCTATTACTAAAAATTAAAAATCATGATCTGGAAAAGTTGTTGATGATGGACATGGTAAAGATTTTATTGGGACAAATTTTATAACAACTTTTTCAAAGGATGCACCCTTTATTAGGACAATCATTATTAAAAATTGGTCATTTATTTTAGATGATGCATTGTTAAAAGAATGCTTAGGTACATTACCAAACATTACTTTTAGGAAAGGGAGAAATTTAGAGTATCATTGAGTTAAAACAACAAGGAAATTATAAGCCATATTATGGGATGTCAAAATGTGGCGCTTGTAGAATGTGTAGATACATTTTAGTGGCAAAACATTTTGAGGTTAATGGGAAAAGATTTTATCTAAATGATAAATTTAACTGTAATAGTAAAGGGGTTGTTTATCTGGCATTGTGCCGTAACTGCCCTTCATACTATATAGGGAAAACTGATAGGGCTATAAAAATAGGATCTACGAACATGTCTATGCTATTTCTAAATGTAATATAACAAATGCTTTGGCAAGACATGTGTTGACTTTTCCAGATCATGATTTTCAATTTTTAGTAATAGAAAAAATCTTTGATAATGGAAGAGGGGGCCCTACTTCATTACATTTAGAAGAAAGAGTTATTATGGCAGCTGAAATTAAATGCTTCAGTGTCTCCTGGACTGAATGACACCATTTCCATTATGAGCTTACTTAAATTGAAAGCATTATTTCGTTAGGATTTATGGTATTACACTTATTTAATAATAGGAATATGAAATGTTTTGAGATATCTGTATTTAATTAATTTTTTACGTGTTTTTAATGACAGGATGTGATGTCATTCTGATTTTTGTATTTAAATGTATGCTTCCCCTGTAATTTTATCTGAAGAAGTTTATTGAATTGGTATAAACGAAAGCGCTAATCCTATTCTATTAATTGTGTCCAGCGTGGTGTTTTCCAGTGAATTTACATACCTCAAACTGGCCAAAGCTTTTAACACAATTCCCCATTCAGGGATAGTAGAAAAAGCTAAATAAACTGGGAATAAACTGCTATGTCACTCACTGAATTGCCCACTGGCTTATGAATAAGATGCAGATAATCAGAAATTGGGAAAGTTACTTCCACAAAGAGACCATTCACCAATGCAGTCCCTCAGGGTTCTGTGCTGGGACCTCTCCTGTTTGCCATCTACTTTTCTAAAGTAAAAGTCAATACCAAAGGGCTCTGGCTGACTACATTTTTGATGACTGTAACCTAGGAGCAGTCATTGAATCCCCAAATTACTTAGCCATCCTGCAGGAAGATTTGTCTCAAATTAATAACCTGCGTCAAAATCATGGTCTGAAACTAAATGCCAAAAAGATATTATTGTATCCTTTGGGAAGTCATCTACACTGGGAAACTACCAAAGTGACAATATGCCCTTTAGAGCTGACCCAGTTCTTTAAGATTTCAGAACTTATGCAGACAGTGGCCTAACTTTCGATCAATATGTATCTGTTCTCATAAGAAAGTTTTTTCTATATTGCACAGCTAATAAACAAAGGGATTGTGTCTAGATCTGGGGATGTCTTTGTCCCCTTTTATTCAGCCATCATTAGTCCAGTCATTGGATATAATGCCTCCTTTGGCATGTATCTGCCTAGACATATGCAATAACTGGAATGCCCACAAAGATACCTTACTAAAAGGATAGAAGGCCTGTACAACATGCATTACATGAACTGACTCAAAACCCTGTCACTGTCTTTGATATCCTACAAATTACTGAAAGGTGACCTGTGTCTGGCATAAAAGGTATTCTTCGACCCAATACTGATGGATTTACTGCACATCAGCAAGTCGAATGGCATGTAAGTGCCACACCTTAGAACACATCACTTGACTTTGCCCACATGCTTCTCCAGACTTCTTACCCACACGTCTAATGATTGCCTGGTTGTGTTTGCTGTATTAGCCTTTGGTTGCTCGTTTGTCTAGTCATCCCTAACCAATGTGGTTCTTATTATATACATGCTCTGCTTGCACTTATTATATATAGACTTTCTTAGTACTTTTATTTTACCTCCTTTCTTGTACTTTTAACTACTGATTGTATTCTTTACGTTTCCTCCCTCAGATCATACCTGGGTGGGCCTGAAAGTAGTCAGTTATCATACCTCTCAACTTCTCAGCACTAGACATCTGGACAAAGTCTAAAATAGTGGGGCAACAAAGGCACAAAAATAGGGACAGATTTTAAACATTGGTGTTATAAACTTACAAAGTTGCTAGAGCAGCAAGATTTATGTCAGTTTGGATTTTTGAAGGATATGAAGTCTGAAACTCAAACATATGTCATTATTTCATCACTTCAATCCTCACTGATTTGACAGAAAAGCACAAATTTTATGAGGTACAGACCAAAAATATGAGGCAAAAATGTGGACACTGCAAACCTGGGCATTTGAGAGGTTTGTCAGCTGAAGTGCTGTGCGCCAGTAAGCAAACATGAAAGAAATAAAAAAGATTAGCGCACATGTGAGCGACAACATATTTCACAGCCACTACTTTATCCACTGATGGCTTTTTAAAAGTATTTTCACGTCTATAAACAGATGCGCAGTTTTACAATGTTCACAAATTCCTGCTCGGTAACTGTTCCTTTAAAGAATTCATATTTATGGTGGCACATATAACATGAAATAATTAAAGCCACTTATACAAGTGAACTGAGTTCCGTGCAATTTATGCCACAATAGGAGTCTGCATTTCTGTTCGAAAACACTGACTAATGTGTCATAAAAGTTTTTATCATGTAGTGTCATTTTTCTTCACTTTTCATTAAGTGAGTATGCTCAGAAAAATAGCAGCGAAAGAACACCAATGTCATTATTTCATTAGTACTTACAACATGTGACATAATGTGCCCTGTTGCACATAGTAAAGCAAGTATATTTTTGCTTACCTGCAGCATCTCTTATCACAGACACAGCAGTTCCATATCACTGCATAATGCATTATATAGTCCCAGTTAATACATTCAGTTCAGTGGTACAGCTGAATTTTACTACACAAGCCCTGTGAGCATATGCTACTCAGTTTAGTGATTTTTGTTTTAATTCAGCAGCCTGCATTCTACTTAAACATAACCCTATGTATCAGGCAACAGGCCATGGCGGGAAAGGAAGAAGCAAGTAACCACAAAGGAAATCCTCTCTTCACCATCAGAAGGGGACTAAATTGTTACGTGCATTCATGCTTCACACCCATTCCCCAAGGGGGTACTCAGTTTTCAAGTATAAAACCATGTATAAAAACAAAATCATGAGCAAGTCAGAAAGGCCAAAATGCACAGATAGACCTTGAGTAAGAAACACAATGTGAAAGAAATACAGACTTGAAATGACGGAACTTTTAATGTATTTATACAAACTTCCTGGACATGAATGAATTAAACTGGAGTCATGTCAGTCTTAAATGTAAGTAGTTTCCTAAAATAGAAACAAACTACAACCAGCTTTTATTATTTCTTCATACCATGCTTCATGCTACTAAAACACAAATTCCCCCACTGCAGATCTCATGCCTTTCCACAGTACATCTTTAGAGTTCCAGCCTCTCTAATTTACTAACAAATGCTCAGTACAAGCATATAATTCTGCACTCCTCTCTTTGTAAAACCCTCTGAAACTCACCCCTCTTATAATTCCATGGGGGAATTAACAAATGCATCTTATTATCTGCATGCATACAGGATTAGGACAAGTAACTTCCTAAATTACTTGCTAAAATCACCTCAACTTATACAGTAAAAAATTGTGAAGTAAAACCAAAGTGTTTGTGATATGTCTTTTTTCATTCTAAATTCCCTACAGACTCATCCACCCACCACATTCCAGTCCCACAAGGTTCCTGTTATATTACAGATACTCTAGGTAAGCTAACCACCAAACAGGTCAGTTGACAAGTGGCCAGAGTGAAATCAGCCTGACATTAGCTGTATCTAAAACATGGCTCAGACCAAAGGATTCACTGTTTAGCTTTGAAGAAGCAGTCACTGTTTCCAAGGTTATACAGCATCAAACAGATCAACTGGAAGTTTTCTGTTATGTATAAGATAACTCCTTGTTACGCCTTGTACAGATCTCTGCTAGGGCCCAGATGACTATAACTCTGTTGGATCGCTTCAGGCAGACTGACCGAATGCTGGCCACATGATGGCGTGCCTGGGTAACTACAAGCAGACTCACTAAAAGATGGCCACAAAATAGTGTACCTGTGTAACTGCAGGTAGACTGATCAAAAGATGGCCATATAATAGTTGGTAACTGCAGGCAGACTCACTACAAGATGGCCACAAAATTGTGTGCCTGTGTAAGTCCAGGCAGACTGATCAAATGATGGCCATATAATACTATGTAACTGCAGACAGGCTCACCAAAAGATGGCCACATGATGGTGTTCCAGGTTAACTGCAGGCAAATTAGCCAAAAGATGACCACATGATGATGTGCTAGGGCAACTGCAGACAGACTCACCAAAAGGTGGCCACATGATGGTGTGTCAGGGTAACTGCCAGCAGACTCACCAAAATATGGCCACATGATGGTGTGCCAGGGCAACTGCAGGCAGGCTCTCCAAAAGATGACCACATGATGGTGTGCCTGTTTAATCACAGAGTTGCCAAACAATGGCCACACAGTGATGTACCTAGCAACCTGCTTTATTCCCTTTACATCCCCTAGTATTAACTTAGAACAGCTACTCAAAATCATTCATCCCTATGCCACTAAAAACAGGTGCCTATTCCTGAGGGACATTAACCTTAATCAAACAAGACCTGATGGCATAGACTTAATCCCCTAACTTTCAGATATAAATTTCCATAACTAGTCAGTACACTTACCTCGCCCAACCACTCATCATAAAACCACACAGTTCTACTCAAGATTCTCATTCGCCATCTTGGCAAATATAAACAGGTAAACCTCCTTCTAGATCAGCTCACTGACCTGCACTCAATCTCCTTTATATGGTCCTATAATTTATAAATGATGACCATAGTTGCAGTGACTAGTTACATGTTGTCACTCCTCAGTCTCCTTTATATGGTCCTATAATTTGTAAATGATGACCATAGTTGCAGTGACTAGTTACATGTTGTCACTCCTCAGTCTCCTTTATATGGCCTATAATTTATAAATGATGACCATAGTTGCAGTGACTAGTTACATGTTGTCACTCCTCAATCTCCTTTATATGGTCCTATAATTTATAAATGATGACCATAGTTGCAGTGACTAGTTACATGTTGTCACTCCTCAGTCTCCTTTATATGGTCCTATAATTTATAAATGATGACAATAGTTGCAGTGACTAGTTACATGTTGTCACTCTCAAAATTGCAAATGATGCACTCTGAGCTTTCCATTATTGGCTGGGCCTTAGTAGACGGAAACTAATCAATAATGCATTTCACAATTGCACTAAGATCCATAGAAAAGTAAATCTTTGTCACTGCTATCATAAGAAGACAAGACATCTCTGCAAATAGTCATCTTAAGCTAAGCCTTAGAGACAGTACTCAGAAGGAATGACAACTTACCAAAATCTTAATTTATATTTCCAGAGCCTGCTTTTTAGAAAAAAAAAAACTGTAGGTTCCAAATCAATATTGTCAAAGCAGCATTTTTGCTAAAACAGACAAAATAGCATTATGTTACTGAACAAAATTCTAAACTGAAAAAAAAAACAATGAAAAGGACCCAGCAATATAAACAACTCCAAACAAGCAAATCTCAGGCCCTGTCCTCCACAATCTAACCATAAGATTTGCAAGTTCAGATTCATCCTCCTATCAAAATGTTTCAACACCATTTTTCTTTGATATTCCAGCAAAAAAGGAAGGCCTCTGAACTTATTTAGACACTACTTAATGCAGGTTGTTGGGTCTTTCAGTTATGTATGTGTCTAATCTGCCAACACAGCTATAATAACTGATCCCAATAAGTAGGCTTCATGTCAAACATCTAGAAATCAACATCCTTTCTGAGTATCAGTACTTGAAGTAAAGCCACTAAAAACAAATAGCATAACATGTATTGCTTATAGGAGCCCTCCATACCCTCATTAAAGCCATAGAGAAATGTGTAAACAAACTATGGATTATGTCAACGTTGCTACACTCACTATGGTTTTCTACCCTATCCCCCAATTCCCACCCACCCATCCTTATCCACTCTTCTCTAAAATCACTCTTTGTGGTAGCATTCATCCAAACCCTGGCCCTCAGCTTGGTATGGCCATGACTCCCTCAGTAATTTTAGATCATTTGTGGTTGGTTCCTGTTTTTTTAGGTAATAATATAAGTTTATTAGAAGAAAGTGTTTTCTGGATAACTACAAATATTATTATCACAATCATTATCTTAGGAGATATTAACACTGACTGTCTGTGACATCTAACACCAGAACTACTATTCTTAACTTGTATGAGTTCAAACAGCTAATTACTTCTCCTACTTAGCAAATTTATTGAATCATAAAATTTCTGTCATTGACTGGATACTTGTGTGACAATGTGAGGTTTTGCCAACCGTGCCAGGAGAAGTAGGGCAGTGGATGTGTAACATATGTCAGCATAGCTAGCTGGAGGTTTGTAAAGAATTATATGTCATTTGCATATCAAAGTGATTTGTGCAAATGCTTGTGTTGGTATTAAAATGTACCAACAGTGTGTCCTGCTGGACAGAAAAAGAAATACACTTGTATATCAGATTGTACTGTATTATAACCGTGGAAATTAATATAACAGAGGATACTGAAAGAGAAGAAGTTAATATCAGTCCAGCTAACTTTGGAAATAATATAAAATTAAATTACTTAATTTATGCTATAAAGATTGTATCTTACAGTTCTGATTGCAGCCAGAGACAAAATGTCTATCCCATAGAATGGTTTACTAGCTCCTGTAGGAAGAGAGGAAGTATTTAATTATGTTATTACTTCCAGAAGCTGCAACAGATCTTAGCAAAACTATATCTGTGTGTATAGTAACACATAGATGTGAGATTCTGGTTCATTTGCTAGAAAAGGGGATAGTATGGGAACCAGAGTCAGATGATCAGATGTATGTGATGTCATTCTGTAATTCAGGAAAAAAAATATGTTTTAATAGTAGATGAGACTGAAGTCTCAGACCAATCTCTTTTTGGAACCTGATATAGAAGTATCTCTCACCTACTTCATCTTGCCTTACTCTAGTAAGTGACCAGGGAATAGCAATTCTTTAGGTCAGTCAGGAAAATATAATGAGATTATTAAAGTACTGTTTTTGTATCTGTGAAAATCTATTCATTGGTGGTATTTTAATATTTATTATGATTGAAAACTCTGGTGTTTATTGTAAAAAGATATTTAGTATTTTCATGTTATTTTATTATTTATTATTAAATATAGTTAAACTTCTCATTGTGGCTGTTCCTTTAAAGAATATTTAACCTTTGAGAGTACTCATATCTATTTGGTGACTCTGTGGCCTCTCCTGAAAGCCTTACTGCATCGGTCAAGCACTACAATTTGTATTAGTGTTTATTTCAGTCAGTGTAATTGGGTTCCCTTGTAACAGCCCTAGAGTAGTTGGCTTTGGAGCATCTGGTGGCAGCAACTACCTTACAGTCTGGGCAGAAGGGGGCATAGCTGGTAAATCTGTGCCAGTCTTTCCCAGGTGTGTGTGTGTGTGTGTGTGTGTGTGTGTGTGTGTGTGTGTGTGTGTAAAAATCAAATCTCAGTCTGTGTGTCAGCTGCTTGGAACAGGGACACAGAGCACTGCTTGGTGAAGGACTTGGCTTGGACACTTGGGTGAGGACTCAACTCTACAGCTGTGCCAGTGAGCAGTCTTACTGTGATCTGTAGAGAAAGATAAGGAAATCAGACCCTGGACTGTATGTGTTCCCTGTGTGCTCTTAAGGAAAATTGTGCTTGGTGCAGAGATCTGCACCTGGATATACCATGTGTATTTTTGTTCCAAGTGAACGTCTCTCTCTCTCTCTCTCTCTCCAGTGTCAGTGGTGAGGATTCAGGCTCCTTGATTACTGGCCCAGAGTGGGGATGTCACGACTTGTCTCTATCCCCAGCAAATATGCTAACTCTGGGGTACTACCTGATTCCTGGAGACCATCACTGTATATTCGCCAGTAGAGAAATTGCCCTCCAGCTAAAAAAATGAGTATAGAACTATCCAGAATGTTTCTAGCTTTCATCCTGATGCACTTAATAATTTACTAAAATACTTTAACCAGTCTTTACTCCAAACCCTACCCCAAATTCAATACTCCTTTCATGAATACTTTGAGTACTCTTGTTCCTACCAGTAATAAACGAGTACAAAATAATCACCCCCCCCCCCCGGCTAACTCAATAAACTACAATTCTCATGTGAAAATATGACAAAGTATGGAAACAAATCTTACATCTATACAAAAAACAAATTCACCTAGAAAAAAATATTGTACAGATCCAAAAGATTATCACAAAAAAAAACTAAAGACATTTCTCGAGCTTGGTTGAGAAAATTCTTCAATCTGGCGCGCCTTAATTATCAAAACTACATCCGGACTTAGCTGCATCAGAAATGTTCTTCAACAACATTGTAACCTGTCTTACCTCCAGCTCTCTCCAACCAGTCAACTTCAAATCTCAACTAGCCCTGACGTTGTGCCTTTGATCTCCAACAATCTCTACACCATATGTTAGGTACTAAGGAAGCTGAAATGCTGTTCTGCTTCTGCTAATGATATCCCTGTTGAGTACCTTAAACTGCTGCAGACTCTATTGCTCACCCAGTCAGTTTTCTTCAACAGATTTATTCAAGACTTCCATGTCCCTGCTCAGTGAAAACAATTCTTTATTATTCTCCTCCATAAAGGAAGTACTCTTCTGAATTCTGTAACTTTAGGCCAGTTGCCATCATGTCCTCCCTTTCTAAGATCCTGGAAATGTGTACTCATAAACAACTCCTTCAGTACCTCTTGCAAAATGATCTCCTAACCCCAACACAAAAAGTTGAAGAGAGCTGCAGTGGTGCTAAGGCCTGGTCGGAAACCATGTGGTTTCTGACCAGGCCTTAGCACCACTGCAGCTCTCTTCAACTTTTCTGACACATTAATAAGGCTAGGGATGAAGGACAGTTTGTCTTGATCTTTGATCTTTTAAAAGCATTTAACACCATGGCACATGAGAAACCTCTATTTCAAATGTCATTTCTAGGCCTTTCCTAACCAACACTTCTCTTGTTCTCAGACTGCCCATCTGAACAATATCAATCTGTCAAATGACTCACTTCTCTCTTTCCTTTTCTCCTAGTAATAACAGGTGTTTCTCAAGGTTCTATTCTCAGCACATTGCTCTTTAACATTTTCATCAATAACCTATATACCTCCTCTCAGCAAGCTTGCCTTATTCAGTATGCAGATGATTCAACTCTCATCCATTCATCTGACAGCCCACTACAACTACAATCCATGGCGCAAGATACTTTAAACTCAGTTGAATTGTTGTTACATCAAAACCAACTTAAAGTTTGAGCTTCACATAAAGAACTGTATAAAAAGTCATCAGAACTTAGGCCTGCTATATACAGAAAAATAATTTCTTACTACTTCTAGTAGAATCAGCCTAGCTAACTTTTACTGTCTCTTCTTTACAGTTCACCTATTTTGATGACGATCCAAACCTCTCTTAAATCACACCTGGATCAATGCTATAATAAGATAAATTACACCTGAGTCACTGCTATAATAAGGTAGCTAAATCTGCAGCTAACCTGCCACATAGACCTCATCATTGCTGTGTATTACGTGTTCTCATCTGGTTAGAACTCCCACATCAAGTAGCCCTCATACACAGCTCCTTCTAACCCCTAAAATACAACATAACCCCTCTACCTGCCCTTCTATCTCATCAGTACTTTATTACTATTTCCCAAATCATCCTCTGTGCTCTCAAGACAAAAACCTAAGTCTATACTCATACTGCATGTCCAAACCATGGAACTCTATCTCAAATTTTATCAGAACGACATCTAGCCTCCACGTGTTTAAGTCGTCTCTCAAAGAATTTCTCACTAACTCATGGCTATGCCCATGCACCTTACCTATATGACCTACATCAAGAAATACTTGGCATTCGTACTGTCCTTTAGTCATACTGTCTTATAAAGCTATACACTTTCAACACTTTCCCTCTCCCCATTCTTAGGAGGGACTTGTATCATCTTCTTTAATTAGTTCTTAGCATAGTAGACTATGCTTCTAATACTTTTTTATACTGCTTGCCATACTTAATTGTAACTTTTTCTTTTATTATTGCATAAGTAGTGTTTCCTCATGCTTTACTGTATCCTATGTATTCCATTGTCAACGTGTATGTTTATGTGCTTTTTAATTATATCTACAGTACTCTTTTATATTATGTTAGGGTTAGGGTTAGCACCCGTTACTAAGGTGTGTAGGGGGCTCCACCCCCTTGCATCATCTTAGTAATGGGTGCTAACCCTAATCATAATGCTGTCCCTTCCCCCAACCTTAACCCTACCTTAGTAAAAACCTTCCTGTAGCATTGCCAGTAAAAGTTTGAAATTTGACCACCATGTTTCCATGGTGGTGAGGAAATCCTTATATGTGACTCAGCTTTTAAGTAAGGGCATGGCATTCAGACCTAAGAATGCCACAGTACCACTGTACTCATCCCTCATCATAACAATAATTTAGTAAAATGCAACCTTTAGCCTGTATCTCACCAGGCACCTGCAACAGTTGGAGTGACCTCAAATATTTCTCATCATAAAAATACAAATTATAACCAACATGTCATATGCAGAGCAATTAAAAGCCCTATCACTGTATTCAGTTTCCAGCTGATTACTGAGGAGTGATCTGTGTCTTACATACAATGCAATCTCTAACCTAGTCCTGATGGAAATGTTGCATATCCGCAAAACTTACTGCATGAGGGTTACCTGCTTCAGAGATCTAAAACCTGATCTCTGATATGAATAGATCATGCTGGAGAGAGCGATAAGTATCCCAGAGACTGCCTCTACTCTGGAATAGACTTCCAATTCATGAGAAGCAGAACCCTTCGCTGACCATCTTCAAGTGCAGTCTGGGTTGATGGATGGGAAATCACAAATTCACTTCTCAGGTGTTGTCCATGTCCTTGATGGACAGAGGCAGTCTGCAAAAATAGTCAAAATCGCACTTGGTGACTCATTAACTTTCCTCTAGGGCTAGAAAATTGGGCAAAATCTGGATATAACTTGCTAGGCTTGTAAGGGCTCTTGAGCTATTAGCTGAGTGAACCTGTGGTCCTACAGGGACACAAGACATTCTCTCACACACAAACATGCACATATACACACGAAAAATGCTACATATATCCCCTTACCTAACCCTGACCATAACACTAAAAATGCACACACTCAGATACAAACATGCAACACCTGTCCTTTCCTGAACCCTAATCCCAACTCATAAACACATGTACAGACAGTGTCACGTCTATCCTGGACCTTAACCCCAACAAACAAATGCATGCACAGACTGTGTCACACCTATCTCAGACCCTAACCCTAACTCACAAACACATGTACAGACAATGTCACCCCCCAACCGCACTTACCTATCTCGACAAAACATACCATTGAAATTTGTACATCTCAGCTATCCGTCCCTTCAACATTACACCACACCCCCTGTGCTTGTCGACAAAATATACATTTGACAAAATGCAGGGGAACCCCAGCTACCTTACCCCTCCTTCACTAACATTTTATTATCCCATATTATCTCTTTACTGTTCGTAATAATAGACATTATTGAGCGAAGAATACTGAGTGTACAGCAGCTGTATCCTTTATTTCCAGATGTTTGGCAGCAGTAATTTTAATAGCAGTAACAGACAGACATACAGATTACATTGTGAATCTTTCTAAAACAGGAAATACAGAAAATTTTGTAGGGAGATAACTAAAGACAGCCTTTCATGACATAGATAACAAATAGCTAATAGCATTATAAGTGCTTATCAAAAAATGATTGTTCAGTTTCATGGCAGGTGCCATATTCACATAACCAGACAAATGCAACCATGCTCTGCTGACTTGATAAAACGTTGCAGTCCTTTCCAAGCAGTCTGCATGTATTAAAGTGGTCAGGAAAGTGGTCTTTGAGCATGTCGGCATGAACTGTTTCTTCTGTCTTTTCTTAAGGTATTAGCACTTGTACTGCACAAACTAAAGAATATCTGGTATTGCCCAGTTATTGTATGTGTCAGTCTGACTTGTATTTGCAATTATAAAAGCACACATTAAAATTACAAATCACCCTCTATAGTCACAGCTAAAATCTTCCCCTTCTAAATATATAAAGGATAAAACTTCTTACATAATTACCAATGGGAAGTTGTTTCACAAACCTGTCTTTTTTATTGTAAATAAGATACAAAATTAAAAGATTTATTGGACTTAAATAATTTTTTTAATTGCTGCTTTGTAAAAACTGAATAGCTAATATCAAAGTATCATTTTTAATATTTTAAATGTCAGACATCAAATACCAAATCATGTTTTGCAACACATCAAAGTTTTATCAGTTATCATTGTTATACAAATCATGTCAGTCAGACATATATTTTCAAATGTTAAATGTTATTACTCAGATCTGTACTAATATAGTAACAGTATAGTATATGCATCCTGTAAAGATTTTCTTTTTTTATCAGGTAATGTGCTAATCATAATTTTATACTTACCTTTGTTTTAGTCTTAGTTTACCTGATTATATCTAATAAATCAGTATTTATGTTTGGGACAATCTAAGTACAAAAGTAAAGTGCTCATAATCCTGAAATGATCTGCATAATCATCTTTTTGATGCTAAATTGAACTTAACTGCCAGAATATCTTTTTTTGACAAACCCACATTTAGGGCTGGATTTATGAATGTCTGCACTTAGTGCTGCTATCGTGTGAGATGTGCACGATAGCAAACTATTTCACATTCAATAAACAGCCTCAAAACAAGGGTGACCAGTGGAATATGTTATTGAAAGCATAAGTAGCCATATTACATGATAATGAACCAATCGAACACGGCAGAGCTATTCGGGAATGTATAAAGTAATCATGTACACTCAGTGCACCCTTTTGCCCTGAAATCCAAAACTATTTGTAAAAGTAGCCATAACTGCACTTAGAAAAAAATGTTAGGGGTTGCTGTGTCATCGTTAACTTGTATGTGCGATAAGCTTTCAATCAGGGTGCTGCTGACAGACCTTGGCCAAGACAGAGTAGGGGACTTAGACCCCGTTTGACTTATCATGGACTGCATGATGCAGAAACTGTAGACTTATACCAGGTCAACAGTGAACACTGGAGGAAATCATGGCAAACCCCTCACAGTGGAAGAAGAGGTCTGTATAGCATTACGTATATCAGTTACAGGTACATTCCAGACCCACAGGAAATGTTTTAGGGGTGTCACAGGCCTCAGCTTCTAGAATATTACATCAGTTTCTAACTGCACTGGTACAACAGGCAAGGAAGCATATCTATTTCCCATGTACCTCACAGGAAAGAGCAAGAACCATTTAGGAATTTTATGCCATAGCATACTTACCTGAAGTGTTGGGGGCCAGAGATTGCACACACATAAAAATAAAAGCATCACTTGGTAAACACAGAATGAGGTACATTAACAGGAAAGGATAACACTTTATAAACTGTCAGGTTGTCTGTAATTCCCAAGGGATCATCCATAATGTCTGTGCAGGTAGCCCTAGGAAGTTTTCATAAATCATATATATGGTACACCTGTGAGCTGTTCACAAGGTGTGCTAGGAGGTGGCTTTCAATATGGGCATTGAGTGGGGGCTGCAGGCTATACACTGGAAACTTGGCTAATGACACCCATGAGAAACCCACGCAACTCCACTGAGCAAGGATACAATGATGCCCATGCTCAAACTAGGAATATCATAGAACATGTATTTGCATGCTTAAATCAGGATCCAGAGTCCAGAAGCATCAGGAGATGCCTGCAGTATGACCCAGCAACCTCTGCCCAAATACTCTTAGTCTGTGCCATGTTGCACAATATAATTCTCAGGAAACAGCTGCGAGAAGGACAACAAGGGACAGGAACACAGTTTGCAGGACAACAGGTAACAGCCAGCAGATCCAGAAGATACAGATGAGGAGTCTGAGGGAGAACCACCAGCTGCAGATGCTGCTGACAGAGACAGGCATGCACAATATACCATGGCTCTGGAAAAAAGGCAAAAGATAAAACACACAAACAGACACACACACACACACACACACACACACACACACACACACACACACACACACACACACACACACACACATGCACGAGCACTTACTTCTTAAGTGAAAACCTAAGAACATAAGCACATACATATATTGAAACTGAGGCTCAGAAAACTCAACAACCTTTACTTGTGTTAGTATCAAACAGAGACAACCCCGAATAACACATCTTGTAGCTGCAGTATTGACAAGGTGAGTATGGAACCTATGACTGAATGCTCTCGTGCAAATACTCATATGTCCCCAGCTGAAACATGTCTCAGCTGTACAATAATGTCAGTAATAATTTATGACTGATGTTTGCAATATTCAGCTTTGGATTTTGCCCAGCACTGTGCACTATGCATTTCAGCTGACCATGTATTTAAACCAGCGAGCAGGTAAATGGTAGCATCATTTGCCCAATTATAGCAATGAACAATAATTAAATATCTACTTTGACAGCATTACTGACAACACTAACAGAAGTAGAATGAGGGTCAACAATTACAGATGCAATCATTCACAACTAAGTAGGAACAATAAAGAAAAACATTTCTTCTGTAGTGCAGTTACATTAAAGCAAGCCGCTGAGTAAGCAGGGATTAGTTATCCACTCTGTGCATCAGACATATATGTAACCATAAGTCACAAAGAAATGTGCAAAAGGCCGGACACCACCATCATCACCATCATCATTGGCACGGGGTGTGA
>NC_056744.1:324712105-324752105 GCF_019279795.1 Protopterus annectens | reverse complement strand
CATAGCATTGGTGCATGGCTATTAGCACTCTGGCTAGCACTCAGTGAACAAAATGCACCTATCAGCTAACTTTCTCTGTGGTACAAGGAGCAAGTTAACACAGTTAAAGAAGACAGATGACGCAGGGTTCAATTCCAGTCTAAAAATAATTTTACAAAGTGGGTTCTGAATAACACTGACATGCATTTTGGCATATGACTGTGCTGTTGCTGCCAACACAAGTAAGCTCAGTATTGCTAATAACATGTAAACTTGTTTGTTGTCCATCCCCATTTCCCATTATTGGTCATTACCTAAAGTCCTGATAATGTGTGACTGAACGTTCTGATGTGGCAAGGAGATGTGAGAAGGATGAATGTGCCAGAGTAAAGCAGTTCTTGTTCTCATTACTGCTAGATACACCCTTTGATTCTTTTCATTTTCTTATCAGTTGCTTTCAATTATTTTTAATGCCTTTTACATTTGTGCTCCACTCAGCAGTGCACAATAATGGTTTATGGCCAAAGTAAAAAGATGAAAATTTTAATCTGGGCTGCCTTCTGTAATGCAAACAAGCCTGGTGCCACTGCATGGCCATCAGCACACTGGATAGCACTCTGTGAAGAAAATGCACCTCTGTAGTACAGGTGTAAGTTAGTGAGTTTAGAGAAAAAGACAGGTGGTGCAGGGTTCAAATCCATTTCATGGGTACTATTGGAAAGGGGGTCAGAATGCCATTTGTCACAACATTTTGATTAGTAATAAAATAATAAATGCAAAGGACTACATAACTATGTTTATTTTAACAAATGTATCAATGCTTGCTATATTAGACCAATATAATGTGTGTTTGTTTGTGTCTTTCGGCTTTGCCCTGTTAGGGTCGCCACAGCGGAACTCTGGTCCGCTAATGATTGGCAGTTGATTTTTATGTACCGGCTTGCCAGGCCTGATGCACAACCTTCAACGAAGGTACGCCCATTCACGCATGTCTCCACGCAGAAGACGCTCTAGCTGAGAATCGAACCGGACAGCATCTTACTGTGAGGCGACAACGCTACCGCAGCACCACCACCACGGGTACCAATATAATGTGTGTAAAGTATGTTAAATATGATAAGGATGCTATTTAATTTAAAATCCACTTGCATAGATATGATGTGCACAATATTTTTGTTACAATTATTATGACTCATCACATGTCATAACTATATGTTTACTACAGTATGTCTTGAGAATTATGTATATAACACACCCCAACATGTATTATTCAGGTCATGCAACTCCATGCATTAGAAATGTATTTACAAACACAAATACTGCCTTTTACATAGAAATGCAGTCTCATGGCTATTTGAAGTCACACACAAATACAGACATCTCTGGAGTATATTTCCATTAATTCTTAAATTAGTATATTTCTAATTAATATGTTAAAAAGTAAGTTTGCATATGCTCCTGAAAGTTCATAAGCAAAGTTTAACATCTTATCCTTTTTTCTTGGGAGTTTGATTCCCAGGTAGTACTATTCAATTTTACTACTGTGCAAGCCTCAACAAAAGAATATGTCACAAGTCAAACCATATTTCCTCCCACCAGCCATGATTATAACAAACACCATAAAGCATGTCAGAGTTTAACACAGGAACATGTGTCAATAGGTTGAGCATCACCCATGGCCACATCTCACTGCCATACTTCACACCTTCTGTGCTTTCCGATGTACTTAATGTCAATGTGTCTGCCAGGCCATTACAGTGATTTCAGTTGTGCAAATGCAGCTGGCAAAGCTGTTTGTCTTTGACCACAAGCTGTTACATACGAAATCTGAACTGGATGCCAATGTATACACATATTTATAGCTTGCTTGGCTTCTGTAGACATGGCTGGTAAAGGTAGAGATGGTGTTCCATTTAGGACACAAAGGTGGGGTGCAGCAGAATCCAGGATTTTTGTGACACTCCTCATCAAGCACTACTGTCCAAGGCTACTGTAGGGGGATCATACCAAGTCTCAGCATAAGGCTGAGGATTGGAATAGCTTGGCCAAAGATATTTCCTGTGCAACTGGCATCCCACACACTAGGGAGCAATGTCATCACCACACTGGGGAGCAACATCATCGCCACACTGGGGAGCAATGTCATAGCCACATCACCACACTGGGGAGCAGCATTATAACCACACTGAGGAGCAATGTCATTGCCATACTGGGGAGCATCTTCATCACCACACTGGGGAGCAACATCATCACCACATTGGGGTGCAATGTTATCAGCACACTGGGGAGCAATGTCATTGCCACACTGTGGAGCAACATCATCACCACACTGGGGAGCAACATCATCATCACACTGGGAGCAATGTCATCGCCACACTGGGGAGCAATGTCATAGCCACATCACCACACTGGGGAGCAACATTATCACCACACTGAGGAGCAATGTCATTGCCACACTGGGGAGCAACATCATCACCACACTGGGGAGCAATGTCATCACCACACTGGGTAGAAACATCATCACCACACTGGGGAGCAATGTCATCATCATCACCACACTGGGGAGCAATGTCATCACCACACTGGGGAGCAACGTCATCACCACACTGGGGAACAACGTCATCACCACACTGGGGAGCAATGTCATCACCACTACGGTGACATGAAGATGCACAACAGGGAATTCCTAAGCTGATGGGAAGAAGAAATTTAAGACTGCAAACACCCCTCAGTTGTATAAGTATAGTAACCCATCAACATTCTTTGATATAGCATGGATTTGTCAGCCACATCAGTCATTATGCTTTCATATCTTCTTTTCTCTGCTGTACAGCTGCAGAAGAAACAGCAGAAAACTGTGAAGCACATCAAGAGACAATACCTCACCTCAGAGAGGCATGAAATAAGTCTGCATCAGGTCTGAATACAAAATTCCACAATTAAAATAGAATAACTTGAAGCGCTTTTCGTCTACCAAATAGCAAACTTCATCAGAAGTAAAAAATGAACAATCAGAATCCTTGAAGTAGTCACCTGATCTAAAACAAATACGCAGGACGATTAATTAATTAGTGACTTAAAAAGACATTACCAAATTTACAAACAGTGTATTGATATATATAAAATGAATGTTTCATTTATATATGTAGCATAATGTAAATACAAACAAAGGTACTGCTAGAAATTCTGTGCATAATACAAACTTATAATGGACTTACTCATTGTATCAGACATTTGAACAAACTTTTACCTCTGTAAACTCTTAAGTTTGAGGATGCTACTTATAGAGCTTGCCTCATATAAAACAGGAACATTACATGCATCCAGTTTAATCTGCCACTTTAATTCCAACTCCTCAAGTTTCAGAGGGAAAGGACCCCCCTCTAATATCATGCTTAACACTATCAATGGCTAAAAATTTAAAATTATCATTCACATTCAAGTGAATATGTTTTGCTAGTGCGTTATCAAGCTTGTTCTGACTGATAGCATACAAGTGTTCATACATTCTATCACGGAGTCTACGCTCCGTTTTCCCCACATAAAATGCAGGACAATGAGTACATCTAGCTAAGTAGACTATAAATCTAGAATTGCAATTAAACCTTGATTTTAATCTATATTTATAACCATTAACAGTAAATGAGTTATTCACATCCACATGTTTACAACCGTTGCAATTCTCACATTTATTCATACCTATTAATTTGGGGGGTTTAGAATGCTGTTTTTCTAATAGATCTTTAAGGTTTCTACCACGTTTAAATACTATATTTGGAGAATCACCAAGTTTAACAAACAGTGACTGGTTACATCTAAACAATTCCCAGTTTTTCTTTACTATTTTAACACAAAAACTACTTTGTGCACTAAATGTAGTTAAAAAACTACAATGTAGAGATTGAGTGTTAAGTGGCACAGTTTCACTTTGAATTGGTGACACTGATGTGCCAAAGACCCCTAAGCTGTCAGTAAAAGACCCTTTAGTGACCAAAATGGGCTTAAAAGTAAAATTTGCTCTTTTGTAATTTACTTCTTCTATTAGGGAATCCAACAAAGATTCTGGGTACCCACGATGCAGAAACAGTTTTTTTAAAAAACATACATTCTTCATGGAAATCTTCATCCTGGGAAATAATATGAGAAGCCCTAACTAATTGGCCTTTTATAACTGACCTTTTCTGTTGAAAAGGGTGACAGCTAGAGAAGTGAAGAAACGAGTTGGAGTAAGTGTTTTTCCTAAAAATTTTTGCAGTCTAACAATTCAATTCTCTATTTTTAGAAAGCCAAATATCTAAATATGATATGGCATCAGTACTATAATTAGACGTAGAGTGCAAAAATTCAGTTGACTTGTTAAACCTGTCCAGTAACTCACATCCTACCTTTTCATTCCCTTTTAATAAAACAAATATATCATCCCGGTATCTAGTGTAGTAAGCCAAAAATTTGGAGACATTTTCATCTTTAAAAACAAATTCTGTTTCCCAGTGCGCCATGACTAAATTGGCTACACTTGCTCCACACGGGGAGCCCATTGCTAACCCTACTTTTTGCAAGTAAAACTGGTTATTGAACATAAAATAGTTTGAAAGAACTAGATCAAGCAATTCCATCACTAGCGAAATATCTGTATGCGAAGCATCATGTTTCATCATCATTAATGCTACCCATTCTGTGCAAACTTGATGTGGAATACATGTATACAGGTCCCTGACATCAATTGTTAGGAAATTGTGGTTTTCAATGTAATCCAAGGTGTTTATTTTAGCCAAGAAAGACCAAGAATCCTTGCAGACTTGGTCTTCCAAAACCACATATTTCTGTAACATTGAGTTAATGACCTTAGCACAGGCATAGGTAGGAGAGCCATGACTGTCTACAAGTGGCCTCATGGGTGGATTTACTAAGTCCTTGTGGATTTTAGGAATACCGAATAAGGACAGGTAAATAGGAAATAGTGTAATCATAAAATTTAATAATGCTTGATCAATACGGCCTTCAATAAACACATCATTAATACATTCCTTAATTAAGTTGTAAGCTTTATTGAATTCAGACCTATAACTTATCTGATAAGCATCGCTACTCAACAACTGGTCCATCCATTCAGTATAATCACTTGTATCAAAGACTACTAACCCACCCCCTTTTTCAGGTTTACAAACCCGAATGTCCTGTGATTGAATGTATTTTAGATAATCACGTTCATCATGGTTAATATTTGAACCAACATTGGTTCTTATACAGTGCCTTGCCATGTATCTAAGATCTAGTTCGCACAGTTGTTCAAACGTTTGCAAAACAGGGTGAAGTGGGGGATTAAAAGTACTAGATGTACGAAACACATGAACCACTTCTGAATTTGTACTGTTTCCAAATAATACCTGGAAATCAGTGTCACCAATTCAAAGTGAAACAGTGCCACTTAACCCTCAATCACTATGTTGTAGTTTTATAACTACATTTAGCACACAAAGTAGTTTTTGGGTTAAAATAGTAAAGAAAAACTGGGAATTGTTTAGATGTAACCAGTCACTGTTTGTTAAACTTGGTGATTCTCCAAATATAGTATTTAAACATGGTAGAAACCTTAAAGATCTATTAGAAAAACAGCATTCTAAACCCCCCAAATTAGTAGGTATGAATAAATGTGAGAATTGCAACGGTTGTAAACATGTGGATGTGAATAACTCATTTACTGTTAATGGTTATAAATATAGATTAAAATCAAGGTTTAATTGCAATTCTAGATTTATAGTCTACTTAGCTAGATGTACACATTGTCCTGCATTTTATGTGGGGAAAACGGAGCGTAGACTCTGTGATAGAATGTATGAACACTTGTATGCTATCAGTCGGAACAAGCTTGATAACGCACTAGCAAAACATATTCACTTGAATGTGACTGACAATTTTAAATTTTTAGCCATTGATAGTGTTAAGCATGATATTAGAGGGGGTCCTTTCCCTCTGAAACTTGAGGAGTTGGAATTAAAGTGGCAGATTAAACTGGATGCATGTAATGTTCCTGTTTTATATGAGGCAAGCTCTATAAGTAGCATCCTAAAACTTAAGAGTTTACAGAGGTAAAAGTTTGTTTAAATGTCTGATACAATGAGTAAGTCCATAATAAGTTTGTATTATGCACAAAGTTTCTAGCAGTACCTTTGTTTGTTTTTACATTATGCTACATATATAAATGAAATATTCATTTTATGTATATCAATACACTGTAAATTTGGTAATGTCTTTTTAAGTCACTAATTAATTAATCATCCCGCGTATTTGTTTTAGATCAGGTGACTACTTCAAGGATTATGATTGTTCATTTTTTACTTCTGATGAAGTTTGTTATTTGGCAGACGAAAAGCGCTTCAAGTTATTTTATTTTAATTGTGGAATTTTATTAAATTAGTGTGACGACTCTACAGCTGCTGGGGCTTGTTTTGTGATTTGACTAGTTTCTTGTGCTTCGTTATATTTTCTCAGGTCTGAATACAAGACAGAAGTATTTTAAGTCCATCACTATATATCATCTTTTGGGCAGGAATACCTAGACTTTAAGATCAAGCATACCTGCCTTCTGCAGTAGCTCTAGGTGATTGTGTTAAGCAATGAGTTGTTCTTCTTTCGGCTTTTCCCAGTTAGGGGGTCGCCACAACAGAAGTCCAGTCCGTTAATGATTGGCAGTAGATTTTTTTATGGGTACCGAGGTGCCAGCTCGACATCCAACCTTCAACGAAGGCACGCCCATTCTGCGCATGTCTTTCGAACGCCACTTGACAGTGGGGAGGACATGCAGACTCTACACAGAAGGCACTCCAGCCAAGAATCGAATGGGAGAGCCTCTTGCTGTGAGGCAACCATGCTACCGCTGCACCACCATGGCTACCAACCTAATTCTGTGTGAGTTCAATATCCAAAATCACACATTCAAATTTTTTATAGGATAGTATGTATAAAATATTAACTGTAATACTGCATGACATTAATAACTCAATTTTTTTTTTTTTTTGCAGATGTAGTTACTAACTTTGAAAGCATATATCTGATATGGGATAGTCAAACAAATGTTTCTGTTTGTCATATAACATTGTGATTGACTGATTTTTATGACACATTCATGCCTTCCCATCATATCTGGATGTGGCAAAGGTGTAAATATTTGTTTCTCATATTTGTTTGCATTTCAGTAATAAAACTATTGGCATGCCGTTGATTTAATTGTCTCTCTTTTTTGCCTCTACCCACTCTATTTCTCTGTTTTTTTTAAATAGACATTATTTTTTAATACATTACTGCTGAAAACAAAATGACCATCAGCACAGGGGCTAGATCAACCACTGAGGCTCAGTCCACCATACCTTCACCACCAGAAACAGCAGAAACACCCAGCAAATCTGGGTCACAATTTGTCAGTGTTGCCTCCACAACCCTGCCCTACCTGCTCCACCTGTGTCAGGTAGCTCTGTCCGAGCTGCTGGCACAGTGGTACATTCCACTATCAGTAACTAATAGGGCTGTTGTAGGACATAAAGGAGAGGGGTCTTCATGCCCAAACTGGCAGGGTTGAATATCTTGCATTATAATGCCAAACTGATGCTACGTCCAGCACTGATCCAGGCAACTGACACAGGAGACAGTGATGACAATTCTGAGGGTGAGGACAAGATTCTTACTGTTTTTAACTGGACATGGATGCACCTCTGATGCCCCCTACTTATCCTCAGTCATGGTGTCCCTCAACCATTTGTGTCCAACACCATCCCTGCCCGTTTTGCATGTCCTGTTTGTCTGCACCTGATACCTAACCTATCCTACCTACATTAACCTTTCACTTCTAAGCAACTCCTCCAACAGTTTTCTCCAAACTGTCCCACACAAAAATAAAAAAAAATGATGCCCCATACATAGTGCTCTACTTCTCACTTGATTTGGTCTAATTGGGTACACAACATTATTCTGATATTGTCACCCATCCCTACTGTGGTGACTCTCAAAAGTCACAAAATTCTTTGTGCAATTTCACATTTATGTTGTGAAGAAATTGATATCTATGGTACTTTCCCACCATCATCCTGCAAATGCCTGTATTAATTACCTTGTGTTTTACGCTCTGCTTCATCCCCATTTTCACCGCTATCCTATTAACCCCTTTTTTCATGTTTAATCTGGTCAAAATTTAGAACCACACACAACACACATTCAAATTGAATGTGGGCTCATAAAAAAGCCTTCCGTTTTTGACCTGAACATTTGCACAGATCTTGGTATTGTGCACCAGGGTAGAGTGACATCGAATGGCATTTCACGTCATTGTATTGCCATTGCCTGCACTAGTCTGGTTACCTTCTCATAAATGTGCTTAAATCTGCTGTGCTATAGGAATATGGCGTAAAGGCTCTACTCTGAAAGAGTTACTCTAACAGTTCTTAGGTTGGTGGATTTAATGAACTAGTACCTCCTATGTGATTTGTTGCGATAACTCCGTCTGTAGACTGATGTTTTTGCATATTGTTAAGAGTTAGATTACTGCTGTATGTCCAGTTATTATTTCATGTCATTTTATATTCCTATCATATGTTAAACTGCAAATGTCTGTATTTATCTCTAGTTACAATATTTTATGACCATAGCAGATTTGCAAAAACAGTCCATCCCCACCAGGGTGACTCAGTAAACCCCCTTATCCTGCATACCCCTTAATCTTGATTTTCCTATCTTACTACTTTCTCTCTGTTGAAAACACTTTATTGTACAGAGCACGACTGAGTAATATTCAGGAAACACTTAAGAGTAAGCAAACCTCATGGCATGTGTCTCTCCATCTCTCTCTCTCTCTTCCTCCATTCTGGTTCAGTAAGTTTTTACGGTCCCTTCAATTGCATGATTTAAAGTGTGTGCGTTAGCAGTTTCTTTGTAATATGCTAAAATAATTACTGATTTTTGCATACTTTCAATGGTTCTAATCCAGAAATATGTCAGGCTGTTATTGACTGTTTTTATCGGACAATTTCATGTGTAGCTGTTGCCTACATATTGTTTCTGAGCCACAGTTACCCTGCTTTTCTCATAATGTACTTTCTTCCTGGCTCCATCTCCCCCTCTCTATGTCTCTTCCCCTCTCTGTGTCATTTGTCTTGCATAATACCTGGCACTGAATAGCACCTGTAACTTAGGGGAAATGGAAGTATACAGCTTATGGCAAAACCTTGTGAGTTTTGGCCTTCAGTTACATTTATTTGGTGCCTTTCACAGTACTTTGCACAGCCTCACTGTGCTATGTACATCAGGCTAATCTCTTGAACAGGCTGAAGGGATGAATGTACACCACACACGATGTTCCAATTGCAGATATTGTTAGGAGGCACGTTACCTAAATATTCCTGCCTTACGACAAATGTGTAAATCATGACACATAACACCGTAAGATAATACAGCTCTGTTCTGCACTGGATCATTTATTATTCTGCTGGATGTAATGGCCATATAATGTTAAAATTGTCTTTACTGCGATGAAGTCTGATGCCTACATTCTCGCTTGTCTCAATGTTTTGTAACTGACCCTTCAAACGAGTACAATTAAGGTTGTGAAGCAACATTTTCTGTGCAGTATGTTGACATAACTCACTTGGCATATTGTCAAGGGTTCAAATCTAGAAGTATGTGAAAGTCATAGTTAATATATTTTATTTATATTACTATTATATGTCTAAGTATTGTCGACATATCTTATTAACACAACATTATCCTGTGTATGTGTTAAACATATTTCTAGTTTTTGGACCCCCTGGTTTCTCCCTATTGGAAACACTTATTGTACATAATATAACAGATTACTTACCAGGAAAAACATAACAGTAACACACCCCAAGGATGTCAAAAAATGCCCCAGTCAAATATAAGATTCTTTGCCTCTATCCGTGTTTCCATGTCTGTGTGTCTTGCCCCTTCTGTATCATCACTTTTTAGTGTTGCACATTCGTTACGTCATGTACAGCCTATATCATGTTAAAATCGTCTTTACTGCGATGAAGCCGGACGCCTACATTCTCCTTAAACTCACTGTTTTTTGTTTGCTCCTTCAAAACGGTAAAAGTGAGGTTGTGAAATAGCATTTCCTGTGTGTTGTGTTGATATAATTCATATCTGTAAAATGCTTATTGGCATACAGTCAAGGGTTTGACTCCAGAAATATGTGAAAGTAATATTTAATGCTTTATTTATATTACTGTTATGTGTATAAATGTCTTCATATGCTAGTAACCCACGCTTATCCTGTTTATGTCACAGCCATGTTTCTATTTTTCAACCCCGTCGTGATATATGACTTCCCAGGAAAAACAATAGTGACACATGAGAAAGATGTTAAAAATGGCCCAGATAAATATAACATTCTTTGTCTGTTGCTATCCCTGACCTCATTCCCCTCCCACTTCTGTATCATCATTTTTTGCTGTTTCACATTTATTATGCTACATGATGTAACATACATATTAATGGATTTTACAATGTTGTCATGAGTGGAATGAAGACTAATATACATGCACTCTCCTCTGCTTCAGCCTATTGTCAGATTTTAACTTTGTGCAGTAGGAGCTCCTACGTGATGTGATTAGATAATACTCAGGTCTGTTAGATAATACTCAGGTCTGTTAGATAATACTCAAGTCTGTTAGATAATACTCAGGTCTGTTAGATAATACTAAAGTCTGTTAGATAATACTCAGGTCTGTTAGATAATACTAAAGTCTGTTAGATAATACTCAGGTCTGTTAGATAATACTCAGGTCTGTTAGATAATACTCAAGTCTATTAGATAATACTCAAGTCTGTTAGATAATACTCAGGTCTGTTAGATAATACTCAGGTCCGTTAGATAATACTCAGGTGTGTTAGATAATACTAAAGTCTGTTAGATAATACTCAGGTCTGTTAGATAATATTCAAGTCTGTTAGATAATACTCAGGTCTGTTAGATAATACTAAAGTCTGTTAGATAATACTCAGGTCTGTTAGATAATACTCAGGTCTGTTAGATAATATTCAAGTCTGTAGATTTGCAGGTAATAAATGCAAACACTTCTGTCCCTCACTGGCAGGTGATGCAGTCAATGAAGTACAGTATTTCAAAGAGTTTATTGTTCCTTTGAATATTATTACAAGCTCACAGAACTGTTTATACATAATTGCAAGGGCTATATTTTCAGTGTGTTTGTCTATACTTTGTGGGCATGGCAGACAGATTTCAAAAACCCAGTGCACTTGTGTTTGACAGTAATATTGCTGAGAAATGGAGGGTGTCTCAGCAACAGAGTGACATTTTCATACAGGCTGCATTTTCTGATACAGATGACTGTGCAAAGGCATTTATTCTGCTTAATTTACCTGAGTCAGAAGCCATAGACAGGGAGGATTCATTTGTGTATGCACCTGCTATCTATACAGGAGAGGGGAAACTTATTGTTGTACTGGCTGAGTCAGGGGAAAACTCTGAGAGCTTAAAACATACATTTAGAGAAATGTGCAATCCCCAGACAAATTTTACAATGGAAAGGCACTTACTTTACACAAGGGATCAAAAGCCTGCTGAAACTTTTGAAGCATATAAAACTCTCTCTCTCCTTCGGGTTTTCCCGGTTAGGGGTTGCCACAGCGGATCACCTTATCTGCTCATGATTGGCAGTGGAGTTTTTATGGTATCAAGTTGCCAGCCTGACTCCCAACCCTCCACAGAAGGCATACACACGCACTCACGCCTAGGGCCAATTTTAGCATGTCCAATCCACTTGCAGCATGTCTTTGGGGATATGGGAGGAAACCAGAGCACCCGGAGGCAACCCACATGACCACAGGGAAGACATGCAGACTCCACACAGAAGACAACCCAGCCAAAAATTGAACCAGAGAGCCTCTTGCTGTGAGGTGACAATGCTAACCGCTGCACCACTGTGGCCGTCCTTGCAGCATATATAACTGACCTGAGAAATAAGGCTGAAATGTGCAGATTTGGTGATTTAAGGGATGAGTTGATAAAGGGCAGATTTGTGTGTGGTATAAAAGATGATTCCGTGAGAAAGATTTTGCTTTGTGACAGAGATTTAATTTTGAATAATGACATTGAGATTTGTCAGATATACCAGCTTACAGTAAAGCACACAAGTATGCTTACAAATGAGAACAGCTTTAGAAGGCATAGTGACAAAGCTCACGTTGATAGTATGCAGCACGGTCTATATTATAACACTGAAGTTCATAAACATGGAATGTTATAATATCGAACCCTAAATACCGAAATCTGCAAACATCGAACAGTCAGAATAGTGATTTTTTTCCCAGGGAAAAAAATCGCTATTCCAAGAAACATACACACAACACAAACACACACAAAAAAAGCAATCCACACACATACATTTAAAATCCTACACCTAAACCTTAACTAAACTTTACATACACTACTAGCTATCCACTTACCTTAACCCAACCCTAACCCTAAGGTCCATCACTATCGCACACTTGCCTGACCCGCGCCCTAAACCTAACTCACCTAACCCACCCCTAACCCTAACCTACACACAATTGCACACTTACCTGACCCGCACCCTAACCCTAATGTCCACACAACTGCACACTTACCTGACCCACTCCCTAACCCTAACTCACCTAATCCGCCCCCTAACCCTAACCTACACACAATCGCACACTTACCTGAACCCGACCCATAATGTTCCAACATATCGAATGCTGAAAACAGCGAAGCCACAGCAACGGCCCACCAAATTCTTTCCCTGGGAAAGAATTAGGTGTCCTGCACCTTCGCTGTTTTCAGCGTTCAACATTACTGGTTCGATATTATAACATTCGAACTTTATAAAATTTGATGTTAGAATATAGACCCATACAGAACATGGTTAAAAGAAACAGGCCCAATCATATGGCAACAACTGCGACCCCTGCAGCACTCACTGGTAAACCTCAGAGCTTTCTAGCAAATTCCAGATTTCAGACAGTCTCAGTAAAGCATAAGAATGAGTCAGTAAGCTCAAAGCATGATGGGTCCCTACCTAGTTTCACTGCCAATTGTCATAATTGTGGCGGAAGTAATAAATGGAATCACTTCAAAAGATTTTGTAAATCAAAAGGTTCATATTCTTTCATTAAAAGGGAACATTTTAAGAAATGAGTTGATTAGTTAGACAGTGGCATGCCTACTCTTTATGCTGATGGTGTGTCAGTGCTTCATGAAATGGTCAATGCAGTAGATTTAAGGGCAAAGAATGAAGTATTTTGTACTGTCTGGATAAATGGCAAACCCATAGAGCTCAAAGTTGATACAGGTTTCAAATGTAATGTTATGTCATCAGAAACATTTACTAGAGTGTTTAAGTGTGAAAGGCTTGATTTGGCAAGGTGTGCAGAGCTTGTTGCTTATGGAGGTGAAGAAATTCAAACTGAAGACTCAGTAGTGCTTTTTCTGCTGGAAGAAGCTACAACTTGTTATTCTATGTGGTCAAGAGGCATGTCCAGTCATTATTAGGGCTCAGAGACAGTTTGAAAATGGGGCTGCTTTCATTTAATAAAGAAGTCCATCATGTTAGCTTAAAAGACCACTACTCTAATTTTGCCCATTAAATTTTTTCTGCGTATGCTGATCTGTTTGAAGACAAACTAGGCAAGCTTCCAGTTGTGTACTCCATGAAGTTAGACCCAGAGGTCAGTACAGTTATCAGGCCAGCACGTAAAGTTCCAATAGCCATGCAGAACAGAGTCAAAGCTGAGGTAGATAAAATGGTGCGACAAGGTGTGATTTGTCCAGTTGAAACTCCAACTGAATGGTTGTCTTCCATGATGGTAGCTTATAAGAAAAGCTCAGATGACATCAGAATGTGTATTGACCCACGAGACTTGAACAAAGCGCTAAGAATACCTCATCACCCAATGCACACAGTCAAAGAAGTTGCAGCCTTGATGCCAAATGCCACTATTTTTTCTGTCTCAGATGCAGAGAGTTCATTTTGGCAAATTCAGCTTGACAAGAAATCCTCATTGCTCACTACGTTCAGTACTCCATTTGGCAGGTACAGATTTTTGAGAATGCCATTTGGGATAAATTCTGCAAGTGAAGTCTTTCAGCATGCAATGGAGCAATTTTTTTCTGGGTATCCTTGTGCTATTATAGTTGACAAGATACTGGTACGAGGGCATGGTGAAGCAGAACATGACAGAAACCTCAGAAACTTTCTAGAAAGGGCACATCAAGTGAATCTTAAGCTCATCCCACACAAATACAAGTTCAGGCTAGAAGAAGTTACTTATGCTGGTCATTTATTTACTAGTACAGGCTTACAACCAGACTCTTCAAAACAAACAGCCATTCTTGAGATGCCAGCACCAGACAATGTTAAATCCCTGCAACATTTTCTTGGCATGGTCAACTACCTAGGCAAGTTAATTCCAGACTGGAGCCAACTTTCAGCACCACTTAGAGAGCTGACACATAAAGATGTAGCCTGGTCTTTGTTAGAGCAATACCAAAGAGCATTTGATGTCCTGAAACAGAGAATTGCTAGTCCACCAGCTCTCAGATGTTATGATCTTCACAAGCCAGTTACACTTTCCTGTGATGCTTTGAAGTTTGGTTTAGGTGCAGTCATTCTACAAGAGGATCAATCTGTTGCCTATGCATCGAGAGCTCTTACCCAAACTGAGTTGCAGTATGTCTAGATCGAGAATGAGCTTTTGGCAATTGTGTTTGCATGCTCAAAGTTTCATGATTATGTTTATGGTAGACCTATCCAGATCAAAACAGACCACCAGCCTTTAGTCACTATCTTGAGAAAGTTGAGAAAGCCTATGCATTCAGCTCCAGACATATTGCAACGAATGATGCTGAGATTGCAAAAGTAGAATTTCAATATTGTCTACAAGAAAGGCAAATTTCTTTATCTTGCTGATACATTATACAGATCATCCAGAAACACCACAGAACAGCATGAGAATGAGAACTTTGATTTTGAAGTCATGGAAGTGAGAATTATTTCTTCCACACATCTTGATAAGCTGAGAGATCACACAGCTACAGATCCAGTTTTACAAAGTCTCAACCACGTTATCAATCAAGGATGGCCATCTAAACACTCTAGTTTACCTCAAGAAGTGCAATCATATTTTTCGTACAGAGATGAGATTTTGTCTGACAAAGGTATAGGTTCATAGGGTCATAGGCTCATACTAGGCTATCTGCTCTAGGGCATTTATAAGCCTAGCCAGAGTGTGTTTGGCTTTCACCACCCATTTTAAATTATTTTTGCTATGCCCTTTTTCGAGGTTAGTATACTGTGCCTCTGTCTAACAGTGACACAGAAGTGATACCCGGGGTAAACCTACGATCTCCCATCCACTCATCAAGATTCCTCTTGAAGAGAGTCAATGAGGGACTCTGCCTAACCTGGACTGGGATTTTATTCCAGAGTGAAGGGAGCCTCTGGGTTATGAATTTGTCCCTCTAGCATGTCCTATTTATTTCAGTGCTGAGGTTCAAGTCTCTCGAGCGCATAGCTCGATGGGATTTGGATTTTCTGAGGTGCAGCATGTCCATTAATTCCGGGTTGGACATGGCTTTATACATCAGGCACAGATCGCCTCTGAGCAGGCGGTATGCCACTGAGTAGAGCTGGAGTTTCTTTAACCAGGCAGCATATGGCATCTGTTTGAGCCCTTTGATCCTCTTGGTGAGGTACGTTTGGAGTCTTTCCAGTTGCTGCAGGTGTCTGGTAAGGTACATCCCAAAAGGGGCATTGTACTCAATTATGGGCCTGATGAGGGATGAGTAAAGAGGCACAATGACCTCCCCTGATCTAGATGTGAATCCCTTCATGATTAGGTGGGCTATATAAAATGTTTTTCTAACCACTTTGGCCACGTGGTTGTCAAATGAGAGATTGCTATCAACTTGGGTCCCCAGGTTCCTAATTACTTCTTCTGTACTTAATGGATTACCACCTATGTGGTAATTTGTGGGCACTTTTTTTTTGCCAAAGGGGATGACTATACACTTTTTGGCGTTTAGCTTGAGGCCATGGCTCTGGCACCAGTTGTCTGTTTCTATGAGGCCCTTTTGGAGGATGCTTGTGTCAGCTGGAGAGTCAATTATGGTGCCCAGTTTGCAGTCATCTGTGAACTTGGTCAGCCACAGTCCTTCCATGTTGGCCTGTACCTCCGAGAAATATATACCGAACAAGAGAGGTCCCAGGACTGAGCCTTGTGGGATGCCACTTGCAACTGGTTTAGAGTCTGACATGACTCCAGCAATTCTAACCATGTGGGTTCTGTCCTTGAGCCAGTTTGCAACCCATCTAGTGACATAGGGGTTTATATTTAAGCTGTTGAGCTTATCTATAATGCCCGAGTGGGTTATTGTATTGAAGGCTTTTGTGAGGTCCAGGTAGGTTGTGTGGACCACCTTTCCCTTGTCAATGGCCTTGGTGACTGTTTCAAAGAAATTGACCAGATTTAAGAGGCAGGATCTGCCCTTAACAAAGCCGAACTGGGTAGGATCCAGTGTCTGTAGGTCCCCAATATCTTTATTTATGAGGTCCATGATGATCCTTTCCATAGCTTTGCAGACCAAGCTAGTCAGGCTTATGGGGCAATAGTTTCCAGGATCCGTTGAGGCACCACCTTTGTGGTGAGGGACCACTGTTACTGTACGCCACTCTTTGGTTACATATCCTGTAGTAAGGCTGAGATTGAACAGTAGTTTTATGTTTGAGTTTAGCTCTTCTTGGAGTTCATGTAGGACGCAGCCCGGGACACGGTCTGGTCCCATTGATGCTATGTTTTTTGCTTTGGAGAGGGCGGCTCTTACCTGAGCATCTGAGATGTCAGGGGGGCAGCACTCTGCTGGGATAGATATTTGCCCTTTTGGTGGGGAAGGGGGGAGAAGTTTGCGCATGAACCTGTCAGCTAGGATTTTTTTTGTCATTTTGGACTAATTCTGACCATATCTGGGAATTCCCACCCAGGTTTCTAACATAACTAAAGAAAGCCTTGTGATTATCCTTAGTGTCCTGTGAAATTTTTCTCTCGAAGCTGGCCTTAGACGATTTTATGAGTGCCCGTATTTTTTTGCTAATACTGATCAGAGATGCCTTCCCTTTTTGGGATTTTGCTCTGTCATGTAGTAGCTTCCTCCTTCTATTGTATAGTTTGTTTATGGCTGGGGTCCACCAGACAGGACGTCTGCCTTTGGAGGATTGGGTCTTGGTTTTATTTGGGATTGCATGATCCATGCATTCCTGAAGGTTTTCATAGAATGCATTTATAAAGGATTCTGCGGTCTGGGCCGTATTTTCCACAGGCCCAGGGGCTTTAAAGTATTCCACCTTGGTTTTGAGGAGTGTGAAATTTGCTTTAGAGAAGTTTTTCACTGTGGTTTTCTGGGCAGGGGGTGGGGTCGGGATGTGAATATCCAGTGAGATTAGTTTATGGTCTGATCTTACCAATGAGGGATACACTTCTGGTCTGGAGCATAGAGTCCCCACGTTGGTGATGATCAGGTCCAGTATGTTTTCCCCTCTTGTGGGAGTGGTAACAAGTTGTTCCATAGCATTTGAGTTTATAAATTCTAGGAACCTTTGGGCTAGGGTGTTGGAGCTAGAGTAATGCTCCCAGTCTATGTTTGGGTAGTTGAAGTCGCCCAGTGTAATGGTGTTTGGAGAGACCTTCATATTTTACAGTGTTCTCAGGAAGGCTGAGTGGAGTTTCTGGGTTTGGGAGGGTGGTCTGTAGCAGGCTATAAACTGGAAGGCAGTTTTACCCACTGTTAGTTGCACATGGATAGTTTCTGATGCTTCGTGCTGTGCCACCAACCTGGAGTTGTGGGTATCTTTGACGAATATTGATACTCCCCCTCCTTTTGTGGTTCGGTCCACGTTTTGGGGCCAAAAAGCATGGTATGAGGTATAACCTGGTAGTGCTGGGGTGCTCTCGGGAGCCTTTAACCAGGTTTCTGTTACTGCACAGTTATCGATGTTCTCCATGCTAAGGAGAGTTTCGAGTGTGTGCATCTTGAGGTTTAGACTTCTGGCGTTGAGTAGCATTACTCTTAGTTTCTTATCCCTTGTGATACCTATGGAGGTGGGTTTGTGTTTTGAGCCTTGCCTAAAAAAGGCACTATGGGGGTAGCACGAGCCTTTGCCAATATCCGAAAGCCCAGGGGTGACAGGTGCAAGCCGTCCCTAGTGAAGCATCGTGGGTTGTCGAGCATGTCATCCCAGGCTGACAGGCATTGGATCCCCTTTGAATGACACCAATACTTAAGCCAATTGTTGAAATTGATCATCTTGTCTTCATATTGTGGCATCATTCTTGCTGAGGGTAAGATGCTACTCAAGGTCAGGGTCATACCGGCCTGGGCTACATGCTCAGAGAGCTCCTCTATGTCTCTTTTCATGTAGTCCAGGGAGGTATGTCTCAGGTCATTCACACCAGCATGGACAATGACTGAGTCATATTTGTACTTGCCTTGGAGTGACCTGAGTGCTTGTGTTATGTGGCGGATCCTAGCGCCCGACAGGCAGCTCATCGTGACCTTCTCCTTGTTCAGCCTGGTGAGCAGGACGTCAGTGTGCCTGATGATAGAGTCACCTATTACAAGTGTATCAGGTGTGTTGTTTAGCCTTAAGGGCTGTGACTGTTTGGTGCACTGGCTTTGTGAGCTATGTGTTGCACGTGTTTTGTTTTGGGGTAGCGGTTGCTTGGGTTTTTGCTTTGGAGGTCTCTGCTGCTTAGGCAGATTTTTATTTAGAGCCTCCGAGTATGTTTTTGTGTGTTTATGTGTTTGGTTTGCTGTCGTGGTAGGTCTATGTGAGACTGGAATTGTAGTGAGTGTGGTTTCCTTCTCCTCCTGACTGGTTATGCTAGTACTGAGTTGAGAGAGCTTAGCCTCCAGTTTGGCTATATGGTTGCATCTCTCACATGTGTTGAAATTTGTTGGGAGGAGGAGAGGGTTGTCTGTGTACATGAGGCAGTTGTAACATTGCCTCAAGATTCCCAGATTCACCAGCTGGACCGGAGAGGAGATTGACAACTGACCTTTGGACATGCTGGAATAGTATTGGGAATTCCTTTATAATTGAAAAAAGGGCCAATGGGGAACAAGGTACTCAAGGGGAGTTTGTGAGGGTGTAGTGCTTTTAATTTTTTAGTGCTGACTTATATAATTGCTTTAGTGAGCAAGTGCCAGGTAACTTAAATGCAATGTGTTACAGGTAACTTAAATGCAAAAACAACAAACAGCAACTTTCTTTCAAGTGAAACAAGGAAATAAGTACAGTAAGCAATGCAGATATCACTAGGGATCCACAGAAGCACTGAAAAGCCATGTTTTAGGTGAAATTAGCGTTTCAGGGAAATAACAAGCATACAAACAAAGCGAGATTCAGCAGGCCTGGATCTAGTCTATGCTACAGCAAACAAGGTGTACCAATTTCAGTAAGAAACAGTTCAAATATGCAGGCACTATAAGCCTTTAACCAGAAATTCCCAGCTCAGAAGGGCAGAGTCCAGCCTCTCCTCCCACAAGAGTGCAGACCACGAACCTTCTTAATGTAAAATAACTGGCCTGAAGCCCAAGTGCTTAAACCAGAACTAATACACTTTTAGAATAACAGACACTGAGCCCTCAGTCAGCAGTTCCCAACTTAGAAGGATGTAAGCTACCTGTCCTGCCACCACAGTGCATGCCACAAACTTATCTTATTTATTTTTTTTATTTTACATTTGTTGACCGGGCTAGTCTAGCTGGATATATCTCCATTTTCAGTAGAGGCCCGGGGAGAAAAGCTCCACATAGAACATAACAGTGAGACATACTATTAATCAACACAAAGAATAAAAGTAAGACAAAATTAGTAATAAAACAAATACAAATTGATAATAATAAACTTGGTGATAAAATTCACAAAAAAGTAAGGCACGCCATCATTAAAAGTCCTGACTAGAGATAGGACAGTTTCAAGGGCTTCTTAATAATTACATACAGGCTATGCCATAAGGCTCCTACTACAATAAGAAATAAAATAAAAAGTGGGAGGAGAAGAAGGAGGAAAAAAGTACTGTGAGAAGATAGGGAAGAGATAGAAGTCAAGAGATGAGAGAAAAAGAAAGACAAACAAGAGGATATGGGAGAGATAAGAGAAATAGGTCATAACATAGAGTGACTTCAAGGGAAAGGAAAGGTATATGCTAGATATAAAGCACAAGGTGAGGTAAAAGGTCAGGAGAGGGGGGGAGAGAAGTTAGTCAGGTGTACTACATGAGCAAAGCCAGTGATTTTGGAAGTACAGTTTGATTTGTTGTTTGAAGAGGGGTAGGGATGTGATTAGTGTTATATCCCTAGGTGGTAAATTCCATACTCGGCCTGTTGTATTAGTGAATAGTGAGTCACCAGCTAAGTTGTGAGCTTTTATGGGTTTGGTCAAGAGTTTAGAAGAGGAGCGAAGGGAGGTAAGATTGTTATAATGGGGTAAAAGCTGTGAAAGAATAGGGGTGTTATCAGGTTGGTACAAAATTTTGTGGGCAATAGAGAGTTGTGTGAGTGTAAGATAGTTTTGTAGTTCTAGCCAGCCTAGAAGTTTCAAATTAAGGCAGTGATGGGTTCTGAAGGGATTGCCAGTGGCGAAGCGGGCAATGTTATTGTAGCAAGTTGCTAGTTTGTTTAGGTTAGATTTCTTGAGGTTAGTGAAGATAGGAGAGGCATAAAAGAGAGTGGATATAAGATGGGAGTGGGCAATAGTAGCTCCAGCTGATGGGGTGAGAAATGGTTTGATCCGGTATAAGGATCCCATTTTTCTGTTTACAGATTTGATGGTGTTGTTGATGTGTTGATCAAAGGAGAGATTGTTATCAATGGTTATTCCAAGCAGTTTAGTTGTAGAGTCTGGAGAGATGACAGTGTTGTTGTTAGACAGGATGGTAAAATGTAGTGGGGAGGTACGAGTGGTGGGGGTGAAGAGGAGAAGTTTAGTTTTTTTAGCATTAAGGAGGAGGTATCATCTAGTAAACCATGTTTCTACTGTGTTGAAGATAGTTTGGGTTAGTGTGATTAGGTCAGAAGATGAGGTTGCTGAACAAATAATTGTGGAGTCGTCAGCGTATTGAATGCAGGTGGCTTGTGGAATAACAGAGTGGAGATCATTAATAAAGAAGGAGAAGAGAAGTGGGCCAAGAATAGAGCCCTGAGGGACTCCAATAGAAATGGGCAGTAAGGAGGAGATGTGGTTGTCCCAAAGAACGGCTTGTTGTCCGTTGCAGAGATATGAACTAAACCATTTTATGGAAAGTTTGTCAAATGAGAGGGATTCCAGAATATTAATTAAAGAAGAGTGGTTAACCATTTCAAAAGCTTTTGAAAGGTCGATGAATAGTGTGGAAGAGAAAAGGTTATTATTGCGATTGCTGTTGATAGTATCTACAAAGGAAAGGAGGGCAGTGGTGGTGGTGCTATGGTGGGGTCTAAAACCAATTTATCTAATGTAAAACAACTGGTCTGCAGCCCAAGTGCTTAATCCAAAAGACTTAGAATGATAGCTACACTTTAATCAAGTTATTACCAAGCAGTAATAAATGCAATTGAATACTTTAGAGAATGCCTGGATTAGTGCTCAAGTTACACAAACAAAGCTAGATCCAGCAGGCCCGAATCCAGTCTATGCCACAGCAAACAAGGCGCACCAACTTCAGTAAGAAGCAGTTCAGATATGCATGCACTATAAGCCTTCAACCAGAAATTCCCAGCTCAGAAGGGCAGAGTCCAGCCTCTCCTCCCACAAGAGTGCAGACCACAAACCCTCTTAATCTAAAATAACTGGCCTGAAGCCCAAGTGCTTAAACCAGAACTAATACACTTTAAGAATAACAGACACTGGGCTCTCAATCAGCAGTTACCAACTTAGAAGGATGTAAGCTACCAGTTCTGCCACTACAGTGCAGACCACAAACCTTCTTAATGTACAACAACTGGTCTGAAGCCCAAGACAAACCAGAACCACGTTGCCAGTCAGTAGACAATTGTTGGTTCCATGTGTCAAGAACAACAGGTTAGTGAAAGCCAATCTGTTGAAGAAGTGCTTAACCTAGAAGTCCTACTACAATAAGACCAGCAAACCACTCAATCCATTACGAGAGGGAGAAGTGGTACGGATACGAGAGGGAGAAGTGGTACGGATACGAGAGGGAGAAGTGGTACGGATACGAGAGGGAGAAGTGGTACGGATACGAGAGGAAGAAGTGGTACGGATACGAGAGGGAGAAGTGGTACGGATACGAGAGGGAGAAGTGGTACGGATGCGAGAGGGAGAAGTGGTATGGATACGAGAGGGAGAAGTGGTACGGATACGAGAGGGAGAAGTGGTACGGATATGAGAGGGAGAAGTGGTACGGATGCGAGAGGGAGAAGTGGTACGGATACGAGAGGGAGAAGTGGTACGGATACGAGAGGGAGAAGTGGTACGGATGCGGACGTCCAAAGGTTATGATCGGACTGGTGTCATGAAGAATATTGGCCCAGAGCTGACATCGTACACTGTGGAATCACAAGGAGCAATTTTTAGGTGGAATCAGAAGCATTTGAGACCGGCGTCCGAGCCTATACCACAGAAAATAGCCTGTGAAAAGACTCTATCTCAGAGTGAGTTGTCCAGTGTTCCAATTCCTGAGGAAGTTCCAGAGGACAACCCCATTGCTATGATGAATCCAGAAGTTCCTGATATGAGTTGTGCAAAGCAGACTATCTCTGTTGCTAAATCTCGTCCAAACTATTATGCAACAAGATATGGTCGCATATCACATCCCTGTAACAGATACGAAGCAACTTGGACACAAACCTTATGTTTTGTTTCTAATGTACATAGCAATGCATGTTTAACTCAAATATTGTTTTTCAAAGGGCGATCTTTTAATAGGGAGGATGTAGATCAATGTGTGTGCATGAACCTTTAAGAAGCTATCCAAGTGCTTGCACAAGTGTATAAATACTGAGTGCATGCAAGTCTGACTGCCATTTTGTAGTTAGCTGTTGAGATGTAAGCATGTATGTATGTAAGGTCTGTCTGTTAACTAGTTCGTTCATACTTTATGATGATGCTGTCCATCCTGATGTATTTCTATATAGTAAAGCATCTAAACAAACCCCCCAGCTGCTTGTCTTATGTGTTAGACAAGGACGAGCGACAGGTATCAACCCATATATTGTCAGCTAGGTTGCAAACTGGTACAACTCATACGGTCTAATAGGAGACTCCATCTCCTTCCACAGGGATCGGTTCTTGGACCCTTACTGTTTGGAATCTACTTCTCTGAAGTACAGGCTAAAACTAAAGGACTGCGGCTGACAAAGTTAGAACAATCATTGAAACCCCTAGTGATGCCAACATCCTGCAAGAAGGTCTTACACAGACTAATGACTAGTGCCAAAGTCATGGTTTTAAACTTAATGCAAAAAAAATCATCCCCTTTTGCAAGGTGATGTTCCTGCAAACTACTACATCAATAGCAATACCCTAAGCACACAGTCAGTGGTGAGAGATCTGAGCACACAGGTTGATAGTAACCTTAACTTCAATCACCATGTCTCTACAGTGGGAAGAAGGACATTTTATATTGCTCATCTCATAAGTATGGTGTTGCCTCTAGAAAAAAGAGGTTATAATCCCCATGTAGTCTTCCCTCATCAGGACAATAATAGAGTACAACGCTCCCTTCGGTATGTTCCTTTCCAAACACCTGCAGGCAATTGGAGAGCCCACAAAGGTTCCCTATGAATAAAATACGGGGTCTTCAATATCTGTCTTATGTGGACAGACTGAAATCTTTGCCACTTTACTCTGTGTCATACAGGATGCTCAGAGGTGACCTGTGTCTTGCATATAGAGCAATCTCTGACCCAAGTTTGATGTAAATGCTGCATGTTTGCAAGCCAAATGGCACACAGGTCACTCGCTCAAAGGACCTTAACCTGGTATGTAACGTTAACAGAACTTGCTGGAGAGACAGATTTGTCTCACAGAGGTTGCCTCACCTTTGGAACAAGCTTCGTATTCATGTTAAACAAAGCCCCTTGTTGGCCCTATTTAAGTGCAATTTGGATAGTCGGATGGGTAACTGGAAATTCACCCTGGAGCTTCCATCTCTGTCCTTCTTTGACAGGGGCAATAGATGCTCATTTTAGTGTCTTCTTGAACCAGACACCCTTGGGAATATGAGTTGAACTTGGCTAGGGTTGCAAGGGCTCTGTGTTCATTAGCCTAGTAATCACTTTATGATCCTATAATCCAGTTGTATGCCAAAGTGTTACTGAATACTCTGTATGACTCCTTTGTGTGTAAGTGTTGCTACACATTTTATTATCATGACATGTATAACTCCTTTGTGTGTAAGTCTTTTTCTGCACATTTATTAACATGACATGAATGACTCCTTTGTGTGTAAGAGTTTTTACACATTTTATTAACATGACATGTATGATTCCTTTGGCATAAGTGTTGCTATACATGTTATTAACATTAACTATATGACTCCTTTGTGTGTAAGTGTTGACTACACATTTTATTAACATAACATGTATGACTCTCGTGTGTAAGTGTTGCTACACATTTTATTAACATAACATATATGACTCCTTTGTGTATAAGTGATGCCTACACATTTTATTAAAATGGTATGAATGACTCCTTTGTGTGTGTGTTACTTCACATTTGATTAACATGACATGTATGACTCCTTTGTGTATAAGTGCTGCTACACGTTTATTAACATGACATGGTATGACTACTTTGTGTGTAAGTGTTGCTAGATTTTATTAACATGATATGCATGACTCCTTTGCTACACATTTTATTAACACAACATGTTTGGCTCCTTTGTGTGTAAGTGTTGCTACACATTTTATTAATGTGACATGTACGACTCTTTTGTGTGTAAGAAAAGCAGATGTTTAACGTTTCCTCAACAACAACCACGAACAGCAAACAAAATGCAAACGTTAATATAGCCTGGATTCCACAACACCACAGTGGGGCAATCAGTATATGATGAAGATTTAATCTGCAAAAAGACTAAAAACACTTAAAACAATAAAAATTCTGTAACATATATAATGTGCTACAGGTTAAGCACTTTCATCCACTCCTACTGTGGACTTCATTAGAACGTGTAGCACTACATTTTAACAGTTTAAATACATCATTTTTGGCACCAATAGGTTTATTCAAAAAAATTAAAGCTGTAGCTGCCCAAATACATTTGCATACTACTGCATAACAGAACTCATACAATGATACTAATAAATCATCACAAACATTTCAAGTATACTCACTTATATTAACAATGTACATCAATCAATAGAATAAAAAGTGGATATTAAACTGAGGTGCATCCTATAACTAATTTACTAAATCCAGATCCTCCTGCCCTAGTTACTAATATGGGCTTAACTGGAATATTATCATTTAGTCCTGGGGGGGGTGTGTGGTCGTAGCATTAAGCAGCAATTGCCACTTTACTTCTTTCAGCCCCAAAATAGCCTTTATATCCCCTCCTCTGGGATTCTCCTTAACTTGTTCTAAAATACCAAATTTAAAACAATGGTTATTCCTCCACTTCTTGATATGCCTATATAAGGCATTGTTTTTGTCCTGTTTCCTGATGCTATATAAATGATCTTAGATCCTATTCTTGAAGCACCTATCAGTTTTTCCCACATAATGTCCTGAACATACTATGCATTTAGCTAAATCTATTAGTGTTTGGTGTTACAATTCCCTGTTTTAAATGTAACCATAGTATTATTATTACTGTTTCCCCAAGACTATTTTATCGTCCTCTAATATAGCATGGCATTGCCCACATGCCCCACATTTCCTAGTGTGACCAATCCTATTGTTCATTCTAATAATTTCCCCACGTCGTTCCAGTCTTCTCTTTATATTCTGTCCAGTCTAATAAACAAACACTTGTGTCTCCCCCACAAGTTGTGTGATGTTCTCATCGGCCGTAAGAATGTTCCAGTTATGCATAATAACTTTTTTAACCTCATTTACATAAGGACCATACTCTAATACACAAGCACGGTTGAAATGTACATCACTGTCATCAGATATTGTGCTAAGAGGTAAATTCTGTAACATTTCTGTACCTAATAAGGGTTTGTATTTACCTCCTCATTCACTTATAACATACCTAGTAATGTCCTAAATTAAACCTTTAGGGTATCCCCTTTCACTAAACATACTTCTTATAAAATGAATCTCTTGCACTATATCCTCATATTGTGAAGTCATTCTGGCAGCTGTAATACACTGCCCTTTTAATATGTTTTTCACTAAGCCTCTTGGATGGTTATTTGAATATTCCAAGTAGACATTACTAAATGTATCCTTCCTGTGGATATAAGACTTAAAACCAGAAGATGTATGGCTAACAAGAGTATCCAGATAGGCTATACTATCCGTATTGTAATTATAGGTAAATTTTAAGTATGCACTGGTATTATTTAAGTATTCAATAAATTGCTTAAATCTATCCATGGAATCATCCCATAGGATGAAAATATCATCCAAAAAGTGAATGTAGTATCTAATACTTCCAAAAAACTCGCTCGTAAATACGTGTTTGTCTTCCCAGTCGAGCATGACCAGGTTGGCATAGATGGAAGAAGAAGTGGCTCCCATCACTACCCCTCTGGTCTGCCTATAATGTTCTCCCTCACAGAAGATGTAGTTATGGTGCACTACAATATACATACATTCTACCAGGAGGCTAACACTGTCCCATTCCACACCATCATATTTCCTAATACTATTACAAAAGGCTTCCAAGCCTTCTTGCTTGGGAATACAGGAAAAGAGATCAACCACATCTATAGTGCAATATATGAGCTCCCTTTTAGTTGTTAATCTACTTTTAGTTGTTAATCTACTCAAAAAATCCCAAGAATCTTTTATAATATGTGGGAGTTTTTCATATATGTGTTTCAGCCTCCTGTCAATTAGTACACCTATAGGAAATGTCTTAGACTGACTACCTTAAACAATAGGTTGGAAGGGGGGATCCTTAATATTCTTGTGTATCTTGGGAATGCCTACTATAGTAGCTAATATGGGAAACTCAGCTCTCATGAAATTGTATATTTCAGTACTAATTCTATTCCCAAGATGGTATTGTTCCAGGTACATGTCTATACATCTACACGCAACGTGGATCTCATTAATGGACACTCTGCTTCATAATTACCAGTCTGATGTAGGATCTCATATATTTTATTCACATACTGCATGCAGTCTTTAGTTAGCACACTCCCACTTTATCAGGTTTCACGACCCTGATATTATTATCAGATTTAAATCATTGCAAAGCTTCATTTTCTCCCACAGTCAAATTGTTTCTAACTTTTTTACTCTTTAAGTTTTGTTACATCTTATATATTTCTCTAGTAACTACTTTTTCATATGTAACAATACTGGGGTTCATGGGGGGGGTGTACTTCTATTTCTTAATGGACTACCTTTCCCCTTACTAACCTCACTACCTTTCTGGGGGGTTATTTCATTAAAAAATACAGCCAAATTAAGCTTCCTCAAGAAAAGCTTAAATTCCATCAAGGTATCTACAACATTAAAAGATGTCTTAGGTATATACTTCATACCTCTAGACAATAATCTAAAGTGCCATTGTTCCACCTTAAGGTTAGTGTAATTGTGAATATTAAAATGACCTAGACTGTACACTATCCCATCCGTAGTACAAGGACCCCCAGTTCCGTTCTCATTTATCTCGACTGTTTCCATTGCCCCCTCTGATCGACCCATTTTGGGTTGGTTCTGTTCCAATATGGTCTGTGTGGTCCCCCCATCCCTGTTCCAATCTTTCTTCCACTGGGGGAATTTCTGGTATAACCAGCCCTTCCAAAAATTTGGTCTGTTACTTACTGTTCTATTACTGTCATCATACCTAAATAGGGGTCACTCATAATCTTTCTCATTTTGGTGTTGCTCCTGTGGACATTTATTTCCACTACCAATTTCCCCCCATCCATAAACTTTATGAAGTTTGTATTGCTCCAAGTCCCTCTGTAATTTCTTACACTTCTTCTTATATGTTTTTTCAGTCTTATCAACAATGTCAAACTGTTTGTTATATAGTTTGTGCCATTGAGTAAACAACAAATCACTGACTATGGCAACATTCAGTTTCTCCACTTCATCTAGTAAATGACATAACTTTTCATCATTGTGCTTTATAAGTAAGTTCATCTGTCGTTGCATCAAGCAGCAATTGCCACTTTACTTCTTTCAGTCCCAAAATAGCCTTTATATCCCCTTATAAGTGTATAAGACTGGACAGAATATAAAGCGTAGACTGAAATGACATGGGGAGATTATTAGGATGAACAATAGGATTGGTCACACTAGGAAGTGGGGGGCATGTGGAAAATGCCATGCTATATTAGAGGACAATAAGATAGTCTTGGGAAACAGTAATAATACTATGGTTACATTTAAAACAGGGAATTGTAACAGCAAACATGTAATATATATAGCTAAATGTATAGTATGTTCAGGATATTACATGGGAAAAACTGATAGGTGCTTCAAGAATAGAATCTACGATCATTTATATAGGATCAGGAAACAGGAGAAAAACAATGCCTTATATAGGCATATCGAGAAGTGGGGGAATAACCATTGTTTTAAATTTGGTATTTTAGAACAAGTTAAAGAGAATCTCAGAGGAGGGGATATAAAGGCTATTTTGAGACTGAAAGAAGTAAAGTGGCAATTGCTGCTTGATGCTACGACCCCCCCCCAGGACTAAATGATAATATTCCAGTTAAGCCCATATTAGTTACTAGGTCAGGAGACTCTGGATTTAGTTATTTAGTTATAGGATGCACCTCAGTCTATTGATTGATGTGCATTATTAATATGAGTGAGTATTCTTGAAATGTTTGTGATAATTTATTAGTATCATTGTATGAGTTCTGTTATGCAATAGTATGCAAAAGTATTTGGGAAGATAGAGCTTTAACTTTTTGAATAAACCTATTGGCACCAAAAATGATGTATTTAAACTGTTAAAATATAGTGCTACATGTTCTAATGAAGTCCACAGTAGGAGTGGATGAAAGTGCTTAACCTGTAGCACATTATATATGTTACAGAATTTTTATTGTTTTAAGTGTTTTTAATCTTTTTGCAGATTAAATCTTCATCATATACTGATTGCCCCACTGTGGTGTTGTGGAAACCAGGCTATATTAACATTTCCTTTTGTTTGCTGTTCTTTTCTATGTAAGTGTTGTTATACATTTTATTAACATGACATGTATGACCCCTTTATGTGTAAGGGCTGGCTACACATTTATTAACATGACATGTATGACCCTTTATGTGTAAGGGCTGGCTACACATTTATTAACATGGCATGTATGACCCCTTTGAGAGTAAGTGTTGTTATACATTTTATTAACATGACATGTATGACCCCTTTATGTGTAAGGGCTGGCTACACATTTAATAATATGACATGTATGACCCCTTTATGTGTAAGGCCTGGCTATACATTTATTAACATGGCATGTATGACCCCTTTGTGAGTAAGTGTTGTTACACATTTATTAACATGGCATGTATGACCCCTTTATGTGTAAGTGCTGGCTATACATTTATTAACATGACATGTATGACCCCTTTATGTGTAAGTGCTGGCTATACATTTATTAACATGACATGTATGACTCCTTTATGTGTAAGGGCTGGCCACACATTTATTAAAATGACATGTATGACCCCTTTATGTGTAAGTGCTGGCTATACATTTATTAACATGACATGTATGACCCCTTTATGTGTAAGGGCTGGCTACACATTTTTTAACATGGCATGTATGACCCCTTTGTGAGTAAGTGTTGTTATACATTTTATTAACATGACATGTATGACCCCTTTATGTGTAAGGGCTGGCTATACATTTATTAACATGACATGTATGGCCCCTTTATGTGTAAGGGCTGGCTACACATTTATTAACATGACATGTATGACCCCTTTATGTGTAAGGGCTGGCTACACATTTTTTAACATGGCATGTATGACCCCTTTGTGAGTAAGTGTTGTTATACATTTTATTAACATGACATGTATGACCACTTTATGTGTAAGGGCTGGCTACACATTTATTAACATGACATGTACGACCCCTTTATGTGTAAGGCCTGGCTATACATTTATTAACATGGCATGTATGACCCCTTTGTGAGTAAGTGTTGTTACACATTTATTAACATGGCATGTATGACCCCTTTATGTGTAAGGGCTGGCTATACATTTATTAACATGACATGTATGACTCCTTTATGTGTAAGGGCTGGCTATAGATTTATTAACATGACATGTATGACTCCTTTATGTGTAAGTGCTTGCTATACATTTATTAACATGACATGTATGACCCCTTTATGTGTAAGTGCTGGCTATACATTTATTAACATGACATGTATGACTCCTTTATGTGTAAGGGCTGGCTATACATTTATTAACATGACATGTATGACTCCTTTATGTGTAAGGGCTGGCTATACATTTATTAGCATGACATGTATGACTCCTTTATGTGTAAGGGCTGGCTATACATTTATTAGCATGACATGTATGACTCCTTTATGTGTAAGTGTTGGCTATACATTTATTAACATGACATGTATGACTCCTTTATGTGTAAGGGCTGGCTATACATTTATTAACATGGCATGTATGACCCCTTTATGTGTAAGGGCTGGCTATACATTTATTAACATGACTTGTATGACTCCTTTATGTGTAAGGGCTGGCTATATATTTATTAACATAACATGTATGACTCCTTTATGTGTAAGTGTTGGCTATACATTTATTAACATGACATGTATGACTCCTTTATCTGTAAGGGCTGGCTACACATTTATTAACATGACATGTATGACCCCTTTATGTGTAAGTGCTGGCTATACATTTATTAACATGACATGTATGACCCCTTTATGTGTAAGTGTTGTTATACATTTTATTAACATGACATGTATGACCCCTTTATGTGTAAGGGCTGGCTACACATTTATTAACATGACATGTATGACCCCTTTATGTGTAAGGGCTGCCTACACATTTATTAACATGGCATGTATGACCCCTTTGTGAGTAAGTGTTGTTATACATTTTATTAACATGACATGTATGACCCCTTTATGTGTAAGGCCTGGCTATACATTTATTAACATGGCATGTATGACCCCTTTACGTGTAAGTGCTGGCTACACATTTAATAACATGACATGTATGACCCCTTTATGTGTAAGGCCTGGTTATACATTTATTAACATGGCATGTATGACCCCTTTGTGAGTAAGTGTTGTTACACATTTATTAACATGGCATGTATGACCCCTTTACGTGTAAGTGCTGGCTATACATTTATTAACATGACATGTATGACCCCTTTATGTGTAAGTGCTGGCTATACATTTATTAACATGACATGTATGACTCCTTTATGTGTAAGGGCTGGCTACACATTTATTAACATGACATGTATGACCCCTTTATGTGTAAGTGCTGGCTATACATTTATTAACATGACATGTATGACCCCTTTATGTGTAAGGGCTGGCTACACATTTTTTAACATGGCATGTATGACCCCTTTGTGAGTAAGTGTTGTTATACATTTTATTAACATGACATGTATGACCCCTTTATGTGTAAGGGCTGGCTATACATTTATTAACATGACATGTATGACTCCTTTATGTGTAAGGGCTGGCTACACATTTATTAACATGACATGTATGACCCCTTTATGTGTAAGGGCTGGCTACACATTTATTAACATGACATGTATGACCCCTTTATGTGTAAGGGCTGGCTACACATTTTTTAACATGGCATGTATGACCCCTTTGTGAGTAAATGTTGTTATACATTTTATTAACATGACATGTATGACCACTTTATGTGTAAGAGCTGGCTACACATTTACTAACATGACATGTATGACCCCTTTATGTGTAAGGCCTGGCTATACATTTATTAACATGGCATGTATGACCCCTTTGTGAGTAAATGTTGTTACACATTTATTAACATGGCATGTATGACCCCGTTATGTGTAAGGGCTGGCTATACATTTATTAACGTGACATGTATGACTCCTTTATGTGTAAGGGCTGGCTATACATTTATTAACATGACATGTATGACTCCTTTATGTGTAAGGGCTGACTATACATTTATTAGCATGACATGTATGACTTCTTTATGTGTAAGGGCTGGCTATACATTTATTAGCATGACATGTATGACTCATTTATGTGTAAGTGTTGGCTATACATTTATTAACATGACATGTATGACTCCTTTATGTGTAAGGGCTGGCTATACATTTATTAACATGGCATGTATGAGCCCTTTATGTGTAAGGGCTGGCTATACATTTATTAACATGACATGTATGACTCCTTTATGTGTAAGGGCTGGCTATATATTTACTAACATAACATGTATGACTCCTTTATGTGTATATCTTTGCTATACATTTATTAACATGACATGTATGACTCCTTTATCTGTAAGGGCTGGCTACACATTTATTAACATGACATGTATGACCCCTTTATGTGTAAGTGCTGGCTATACATTAATTAACATGACATGTATGACCCCTTTATGTGTAAGTGTTGTTATACATTTTATTAACATGACATGTATGACCCCTTTATGTGTAAGGGCTGGCTACACATTTATTAACATGACATGTATGACCCCTTTATGTGTAAGGGCTGGCAACACATTTATTAACATGACATGTATGACCCCTTTGTGAGTAAGTGTTGTTATACATTTTATTAACATGACATGTATGACCCCTTTATGTGTAAGGGCTGGCTACACATTTATTAACATGACATGTATGATCCCTTTATGTGTAAGGCCTGGCTATGCATTTATTAACAAGGCATGTATGACCCCTTTGTGAGTAAGTGTTGTTACACATTTATTAACATGGCATGTATAACCCCTTTATGTGTAAGGGCTGGCTATAGATATATTAACATGACATGTATGACTCCTTTATGTGTAAGGGCTGGCTATAGATATATTAACATGACATGTATGACTCCTTTATGTGTAAGTGCTTGCTATACATTTATTAACATGACATGTATGACCCCTTTATGTGTAAGTGCTGGCCATACATTTATTAACATGACGTGTATGACTCCTTTATGTGTAAGGGCTGGCTATACATTTATTAACATGACATGTATGACTCTTTTATGTGGAAGGGCTGGCTACACATTTATTAACATGCCATGCATGACCCCATTATGTGTAAGTGCTGGCTATACATTTATTAACATGACATGTATGACCCCTTTATGTGTAAGTGTTGTTATACATTTTATTAACATGACATGTATGACCCCTTTATGTGTAAGGGCTGGCTACACATTTATTAACATGACATGTATGTCCCCTTTATGTGTAAGGGCTGGCTACACATTTATTAACATGGCATGTATGACCCCTTTGTGAGTAAGTGTTGTTATACATTTTATTAACATGACATGTATGACCCCTTTATGTGTAAGGGCTGTCTACACATTTATTAACATGACATGTATGACCCCTTTATGTGTAATGCCTGGCTATACAATTATTAATATGGCATGTATGACCCCTTTGTGAGTAAGTGTTGTTACACATTTATTAACATGGCATGTATGACCCCTTTATGTGTAAGGGCTGGCTACACATTTATTAACATGACATGTATGACCCCTTTATGTGTAAGTGCTTGCTATACATTTATTAACATGACATGTATGACCCCTTTATGTGTAAGTGCTGGCTATACATTTATTAACATGACATGTATGACTCCTTTATGTGTAAGGGCTGGCTATAGATGTATTAACATGACATGTATGACTCCTTTATGTGTAAGTGCTGGCTACACATTTATTAACATGACATGTATGACCCCTTTATGTGTAAGGGCTGGCTATACATTTATTAACATGACATGTATGACCCCTTTATGTGTAAGGGCTGGTTACACATTTATTAACATGACATGTATGACCCCTTTATGTGTAAGTGCTTGCTATACATTTATTAACATGACATGTATGACCCCTTTATGTGTAAGTGCTGGCTATAAATTTGTTAACATGACATGTATGACTCTTTTATGTGTAAGGGATGGCTATACATTTATTAACATGACATGTATGACTGCTTTATGTATAAGTGTTGGTATATATTTATTAACATGACATGTATGACTCCTTTATGTGTAAGGGCTGGCTATACATTCATTAACATGGCATGTATGACCCCTTTATGTGTAAGGGCTGGCTATACATTTATTAATATGACATGTATGACTCCTTTATGTGTAAGGGCTGGCTATATATTTATTAACATGACATGTATGACTCCTTTAAGTGTAACTGTTGGCTATAAATGTATTAACATGACTTGTATGACTCCTTTATGTGTAAGGCCTGGCTATACATTTATTAACATGACATGTATGACCCCTTTATGTGTAAGGGCTGGCTATACATTTATTAACATGACATGTATGACCCCTTTATGTGTAAGTGCTGGCTATACATTTATTAACATGACATGTATGACCCCTTTGTGAGTAAGTGTTGTTATACATTTATTAACATGGCATGTATGACCCCTTTATGTGTAAGGCCTGGCTATACATTTATTAACATGGCATGTATGACCCCCTTTATGTGCAAGGGCTGGCTATACATTTATTAACATGACATGTATGACCCCTTTGTGAGTAAGTGTTGTTACACATTTATTAACATGGCATGTATGACCCCTTTGTGAGTAAGTGTTGTTACACATTTATTAACATGACATGTATGACCCCTTTGTGAGTTAATGTTTTTACACATTTATTAACATGGCATGTATGACCCCGTTATGTGTAAGGGCTGGCTATACATTTATTAACGTGACATGTATGACTCCTTTATGTGTAAGGGCTGGCTATACATTTATTAGCAAGACATGTATGACTCATTTATGTGTAAGTGTTGGCTATACATTTATTAACATGACATGTATGACTCCTTTATGTGTAAGGGCTGGCTATACATTTATTAACATGGCATGTATGAGCCCTTTATGTGTAAGGGCTGGCTATACATTTATTAACATGACATGTATGACTCCTTTATGTGTAAGGGCTGGCTATATATTTACTAACATAACATGTATGACTCCTTTATGTGTAAGGGCTTGCTATACATTTATTAACATGACATGTATGACTCCTTTATCTGTAAGGGCTGGCTACACATTTATTAACATGACATGTATGACCCCTTTATGTGTAAGTGCTGGCTATACATTAATTAACATGACATGTATGACCCCTTTATGTGTAAGTGTTGTTATACATTTTATTAACATGACATGTATGACCCCTTTATGTGTAAGGGCTGGCTACACATTTATTAACATGACATGTATGACCCTTTTATGTGTAAGGGCTGGCAACACATTTATTAACATGACATGTATGACCCCTTTGTGAGTAAGTGTTGTTATACATTTTATTAACATGACATGTATGACCCCTTTATGTGTAAGGGCTGGCTACACATTTATTAACATGACATGTATGATCCCTTTATGTGTAAGGCCTGGCTATGCATTTATTAACAAGGCATGTATGACCCCTTTGTGAGTAAGTGTTGTTACACATTTATTAACATGGCATGTATAACCCCTTTATGTGTAAGGGCTGGCTACACATTTATTAACATGACATGTATGACCCCTTTATCTGTAAGTGCTGGCTATACATTTATTAACATGACATGTATGACTCCTTTATGTGTAAGGGCTGGCTATAGATATATTAACATGACATGTATGACTCCTTTATGTGTAAGTGCTTGCTATACATTTATTAACATGACATGTATGACCCCTTTATGTGTAAGTGCTGGATATACATTTATTAACATGACATGTATGACTCCTTTATGTGTAAGGGCTGGCTGTAGATTTATTAACATGACATGTATGACTCCTTTATGTGTAAGGGCTGGCTACACATTTATTAACATGACATGTATGACCCCATTATGTGTAAGAGCTGGCTAAACATTTATTAACATGACATGTATGACCCTTTTATGTGTAAGTGTTGTTATACATTTTATTAACATGACATGTATGACCCCTTTATGTGTAAGGGCTGGCTACACATTTATTAACATGACATGTATGTCCACTTTATGTGTAAGGGCTGGCTACACATTTATTAACATGACATGTATGACCCCTTTGTGAGTAAGTGTTGTTATCCATTTATTAAAATGACATCTATGACCCCTTTATGTGTAAGGGCTGTCTACACATTTATTAACATGACATGTATGACCCCTTTATGTGTAATGCCTGGCTATACATTTATTAACATGGCATGTATGACCCCTTTGTGAGTAAGTGTTGTTACACATTTATTAACATGGCATGTATGACCCCTTTATGTGTAAGGGCTGGCTACACATTTATTAACATGACATGTATGACCCCTTTATGTGTAAGTGCTTGCTATACATTTATTAACATGACATGTATGACCCCTTTATGTGTAAGTGCTGGCTATACATTTATTAACATGACATGTATGACTCCTTTATGTGTAAGGGCTGGCTATAGATGTATTAACATGACATGTATGACTCCTTTATGTGTAAGGGCTGGCTACACATTTATTAACATGACATGTATGACCCCTTTATGTGTAAGGGCTGGCTACACATTTATTAACATGACATGTATGACCCCTTTATGTGTAAGGGCTGGTTACACATTTATTAACATGACATGTATGACCCCTTTATGTGAAAGTGCTTGCTATACATTTATTAACATGACATGTATGACCCCTTTATGTGTAAGTGCTGGCTATACATTTGTTAACATGACATGTATGACTCCTTTATGTGTAAGGGCTGGCTATACATTTATTAACATGACATGTATGACTCCTTTATGTGTAAGGGCTGGCTATACATTTATTAACATGACATGTATGACTGCTTTATGTGTAAGTGTTGGTATACATTTATTAACATGACATGTATGACTCCATTATGTGTAAGGGCTGGCTATACATTCATTAACATGGCATGTATGACCCCTTTATGTGTAAGTGCTGGCTATACATTTATTAACATGACATGTATGACTCCTTTATGTGTAAGGGCTGGCTATATATTTATTAACATGACATGTATGACTCCTTTATGTGTAAGTGTTGGCTATAAATGTATTAACATGACATGTATGACTCCTTTATGTGTAAGGGCTGGCTATACATTCATTAACATGACATGTATGACTCCTTTATGTGTAAGTGTTGGCTATACATTTATTAACATGACATGTATGACCCCTTTATGTGTAAGGGCTGGCTATACATTTATTAACATGACATGTATGACCCCTTTATGTGTAAGTGCTGGCTATACATTTATTAACATGACATGTATGACCCCTTTGTGAGTAAGCGTTGTTATACATTTATTAACATGGCATGTATGACCCCTTTATGTGTAAGGCCTGGCTATACATTTATTAACATGGCATGTATGACCCCCTTTATGTGCAAGGGCTGGCTATACATTTATTAACATGACATGTATGACCCCTTTGTGAGTAAGTGTTGTTACACATTTATTAACATGGCATGTATGACCCCTTTGTGAGTAAGTGTTTTTACACATTTATTAACATGGCATATGTCACCCCTTTGTGAGTAAGTGTTGTTATACATTTTATTAACATGACATGTATGACCCCTTTATGTGTAAGGGCTGGCTACACATTTATTAACATGACATGTATGACCCCTTTATGTGTAAGGCCTGGCTATACATTTATTAACATGGCATGTATGATCCCTTTGTGAGTAAGTGTTGTTACGCATTTATTAACATGGCACGTATGACCCCTTTATGTGTAAGTGCTGGCTATACATTTATTAACATGACATGTATGACCCCTTTATGTGTAAGTGCTGGCTATACACTTATTAACATGACATGTATGACTCCTTTAAGTGTAACGGCTGGCTACACATTTATTAACATGACATGTATGACCCCTTTATGGGTAAGGGCTGGCTACACATTTATTAACATGACATGTATGACCCCTTTATGTGTAAGTGCTGGATATACATTTATTAACATGACATGTATGACTCCTTTATGTGTAAGGGCTGGCTGTAGATTTATTAACATGACATGTATGACTCCTTTATGTGTAAGGGCTGGCTACACATTTATTAACATGACATGTATGACCCTTTTATGTGTAAGGGCTGGCAACACATTTATTAACATGACATGTATGACCCCTTTATGTGTAAGGGTTGGCTATACATTTATTAACATGACATGTATGACTCCTTTATGTGTAAGGGCTGGCTATACATTTATTAACATGACATGTATGACTCCTTTATGTGTAAGTGTTGGCTATACATTTATTAACATGACATGTATGACCCCTTTATGTGTAAGGGGTTGCTATACATTTATTAACATGACATGTATGAACCCTTTATGTGTAAGGCCTGGCTATACATTTATTGACATGACAATTATGACCCCTTTGTGAGTAAGTGTTGTTACACATTTATTAACATGGCATGTATGACCCCTTTATGTGTAAGGGCTGGCTATACATTTATTAACATGACATGAATGACCCCTTTTTGAGTAAGTGTTGTTACACATTTATTAACATGGCATGTATGACCCCATTGTGAGTAAGTGTTGTTACACATTTATTAACATGGCATGTATGACCCTTTGTGAGTAAGTGTTGTTACACATTTTTTAACATGGCATGTATGGCTCCTTTATGGGTAAGGGCTGGCTACACATTTATTAACATGACATGTATGACCCCTTTATGTGTAAGGGCTGGCTATACATTTATTAACATGACATGTATGACTCCTTTATGTGCAAGGGCTGGCTATACATTTATTAACATGGCATGTATGACCCCTTTATGTGTAAGGGCTGGCTATACATTTATTAACATGGCATGTATGACCCCTTTATGTGTAAAGGCTGGATACACATTTATTAACATGACATGTATGACTGCTTTATGTGTAAGGGCTGGCTACACATTTATTAACATGACATGTATGACCCCTTTATGTGTAAGGGCTGGCTACACATTTATTAACATGACATGTATGACCCCTTTATGTGTAAGGGCTGGTTACACATTTATTAACATGACATGTATGACCCCTTTATGTTTAAGGGCTGGCTATACATTTATTAACATGACATGTATGACTCCTTTATGTGTAAGGGCTGGCTATACATTTATTAACATGACATGTATGACTGCTTTATGTGTAAGTGTTGGTATACATTTATTAACATGACATGTATGACTCCTTTATGTGTAAGGGCTGGCTATACATTTATTAACATGACATGTATGACCCCTTTATGTGTAAGGGCTGGCTATACATTTATTAACATGACATGTATGACTCCTTTATGTGTAAGGGCTGGCTATACATTTATTAACATGACATGTATGACCCCTTTATGTGTAAGGGCTGGCTATACATTTATTAACATGACATGTATGACCCCTTTATGTGTAAGTGCTGGCTATACATTTATTAACATGACATGTATGACCCTTTATGTGTAAGGGCTGGCTATACATTTACTAACATGGCATGTATGACCCCTTTATGTGTAAGGGCTGGCTATACTTTTATTAACATGGCATGTATGACCCCTTTATGTGTAAGGGCTGGCTATACATTTATTAACATGACATGTATCACCCTTTGTGAGTAAGTGTTGTTACACATTTATTAACATGGCCCCATG